>NC_056437.1:84681378-84693960 GCF_018296145.1 Oncorhynchus tshawytscha
CATGCTGTATGGTTCTGTGACCATTTGGAATGAGCGGCTAGTTGTTATTCCTTTCTTATTGGGTGACAAAGAGTGAGAATGCCTGTCGGGGCAGTGTGATCATGGCTTTTCAACCTCATAAAGGTGAGGAGAAATGGAACTAAAGTGGGTGACAAATGTGATGGCAAATGTCACTGTCATTTCAGTTGGTAAAAGCATTCCAGGCCTCTACATAAAGACTAACATATGCAGTATATGCACAAACAAACAACTGCTGTATATGCACCTCACACAGGCACACTCATGCAGGCACACGGACAGGCACTAACACACAAACAGAGTATCATAGACTTTTGCTTCACTACAATTTTATCATCGGCAATAACAATTCTGAGCCATTTGACTCCAATCCGTCTTATGGCTGGACCATAAAACCTACATTTGACTGTCTCACTTTGAACCCCAAGACTGCTTCTTAGAAAACATTGTCAGGATGAAATGAAGTGTCAGATTCGTCAGTCAGTCCAGACGCTGTGCTGTAACATTAGCCGTTGTCACATGCAGCTCTATAATGTTTTTCTTCTGTTTAAATATAGAGACCAAACACATTTGCATCAAGGTCTGCGGAAGGAAAGAGAGAGAGAGAGTGATTACACAAGTGAAGTGATGTTAACACAGTATTGCAGTTATCACAGTCTTAATCAGACCGTGACGACAGATGCATTTTCCACATGTGCTGAGGAAAGACTTCTCCTCCTTCTCTCCTCCTTCTCATGTTTACTGGAGTCATCATGGTTCTCCCCGACCTCTGTCTAACCTTCCCTCATTACTGTTTCTTATCAATTCATTTATGTCCTTCATTACCCTTGTAATGAACACGAGGGGAGACAGAGAGCTGGTTTCAAGCGTAGGGCGCAGCAGGTGTTTATTGCAAAACACCACAGGAGGAGGCAGGTAGCTGGGTCCAGGGGCAGGCAGAAGGTCATACACAGGAGGAGGCAGGTAGCTGGGTCCAGGGGCAGGTAGAAGGTCATACACAGGAGGAGGCAGGTAGCTGGGTCTAGGGGCAGGCAGAAGGTCCTACACAGGAGGAGGCAGGTAGCTGGGTCCAGGCAGAAGGTCCTACACAGGAGGAGGCAGGTAGCTGGGTCCAGGGGCAGGCAGAAGGTCATACACAGGAGGAGGCAGGTAGCTGGGTCCAGGGGCAGGCAGAAGGTCCTACACAGGAGGAGGCAGGTAGCTGGGTCTAGGGGCAGGCAGAAGGTCCTAGGAGGAAGCAGGTAGCTGGGTCCAGGGGCAGGCAGAAGGTCATACACAGGAGGAGGCAGGTAGCTGGGTCCAGGGGCAGGCAGAAGGTCATACACAGGAGGAGGCAGGTAGCTGGGTCCAGGGGCAGGCAGAAGGTCATACACAGGAGGAAGCAGGTAGCTGGGTCCAGGGGCAGGCAGAAGGTCATACACAAGAGGAAGCAGGTAGCTGGGTCCAGGGGCAGGCAGAAGGTCATACACAGGAGGAGGCAGGTAGCTGGGTCCAGGGGCAGGCAGAAGGTCCTACACAGGAGGAGGCAGGTAGCTGGGTCTAGGGGCAGGCAGAAGGTCATACACAGGAGGAAGCAGGTAGCTGGGTCCAGGGGCAGGCAGAAGGTCCTACACAGGAGGAGGCAGGTAGCTGGGTCCAGGGGCAGGCAGGAGGTCCTACACAGGAGGAGGCAGGTAGCTGGGTCTAGGGGCAGGCAGAAGGTCCTACACAGGAGGAGGCAGGTAGCTGGGTCCAGGCAGAAGGTCATACACAGGAGGAGGCAGGTAGCTGGGTCTAGGGGCAGGCAGAAGGTCCTACACAGGAGGAGGCAGGTAGCTGGGTCTAGGGGCAGGCAAAAGGTCCTACACAGGAGGAAGCAGGTAGCTGGGTCCAGGGGCAGGCAGAAGGTCATACACAGGAGGAGGCAGGTAGCTGGGTCCAGGGGCAGGCAGAAGGTCATACACAGGAGGAGGCAGGTAGCTGGGTCCAGGGGCAGGCAGAAGGTCATACACAGGAGGAAGCAGGTAGCTGGGTCCAGGGGCAGGCAGAAGGTCATACACAAGAGGAAGCAGGTAGCTGGGTCCAGGGGCAGGCAGAAGGTCATACACAGGAGGAGGCAGGTAGCTGGGTCCAGGGGCAGGCAGAAGGTCCTACACAGGAGGAGGCAGGTAGCTGGGTCTAGGGGCAGGCAGAATGTCATACACAGGAGGAAGCAGGTAGCTGGGTCCAGGGGCAGGCAGAAGGTCCTACACAGGAGGAGGCAGGTAGCTGGGTCCAGGGGCAGGCAGGAGGTCCTACACAGGAGGAGGCAGGTAGCTGGGTCTAGGGGCAGGCAGAAGGTCCTACACAGGAGGAGGCAGGTAGCTGGGTCCAGGCAGAAGGTCATACACAGGAGGAGGCAGGTAGCTGGGTCTAGGGGCAGGCAGAAGGTCCTACACAGGAGGAGGCAGGTAGCTGGGTCTAGGGGCAGGCAAAAGGTCCTACACAGGAGGAGGCAGGTAGCTGGGTCCAGGCAGAAGGTCATACACAGGAGGAGGCAGGTAGCTGGGTCCAGGGGCAGGCAGAAGGTCATACACAGGAGGAGGCAGATAGCTGGGTCCAGGGGCAGGCAGAAGGTCCTACACAGGGAGTCCAAAAGGGAACAGTACAGGCAGGGAAAAGGCTAGTAACGTAGTCTGGGAGATCAGGCAATAGGTAGATAACAGGAAATCCGATAAGCTAAAGTACAGGCAGGGAATAGACAAAAGGCACCGTTAATGAGATAGGCAAAAACCATCATACACAGGGGGAGTAAATCACAGGAAAGCCAGCGCTCTGAAAGACGTGTGTCACAAAACAAACAAAACCTCACAGTGATGTGGAGCAAAGAACTGAACTAAATAGTGTGTGATAATGACATGGTGTGTGAACAGGTGATTAGAATCCAGGTGATTGGGATCTGGAGAGTGAGCTGCGTTCAGGGGATCTACGTGTTGGAGGGTGTGAGTTAGAAGGAGACGTTACAACCCTGTTTGTTATCTCTTGTCTAAACCACGGTCACCCCCCCTTCACTGTTTTATCTCCCCTCAATCTCTCCTGCTTCATTTCTAACACCACTCACTTTCCCTCTCTCCTTCTCTCCCTCCAGAAATTCACCTACCAGCCCCATCCTACCCTCCCCAACATCACCATCCTGGTCCCTCCCACTGGCAGTGCTTTCCATGACCCCTTCTTCCAGGTGGAGACCATATGTATCTTCTGGTTCTCCTTTGAGCTCATTATGCGCTTAGCCAGCTCCCCCAGTAAGCTCCACTTCTTCAAGGACGTGATGAACACTATCGACTTCCTCGCCATCATTCCCTTCTTCGTCACTCTGGGCACAGAGCTGGCCAGGGACAAAACCTCCAACAAGGACCCGGGCATGTCTTTGGCCATCATCAGGGTCATTAGGCTGGTCAGGGTGTTCAGGATATTCAAGCTGTCGCGTCACTCCAAGGGCCTGCAGATCCTGGGCCAGACTCTGAAGGCCAGCCTGAGAGAGTTGGCCCTGCTCATCTTCTTCCTCTTCATCGGAGTCATCCTCTTCTCCAGCGCTGTCTACTTCGCCGAGGCGGACAGCCCCGACACGGTGTTCACCAGCATCCCCGAGGCCTTCTGGTGGGCCGTGGTCTCCATGACGACAGTGGGCTACGGGGACATGTACCCTACGACTCTGGGGGGCAAGCTGGTGGGCTCCATGTGTGCCATCGCTGGTGTGCTCACCATCTCCCTGCCAGTCCCCGTCATTGTGTCCAACTTCAGCTACTTCTATCACCGAGAGACGGAGTGTCTCGAGAAAATCAGTGAGTACACCCACATCAGCACCTCTCTCTGGGAGGGTGAGGATGAGGAGGGAGACGAAGGGGAGGGAGATTACACTCCCCTGTATGTGGGCGACTGCAAGGGAATCTGTAACCCCCTCAATGGGACACTGCTGTCAGGACTGTGTGCGGGGCAGGACGGGTGGGAGAACAAAGGCAACGTGTACCTCAGGGAACCCCTGGTCACTCAGGTGTGAGACAGGATAGATGGATAGACAGAGGATCTGCTGAATACAACCCTGGTACTCTGCCTCTAAGTTAAATAGAGAGAAAGATAAAGGAGGATGGCAAAGTAAAGGAGACGAGATACAAAAAAAATACTATTTTACTCAAGGACTTACTTGCACGCTTGCACTGTCAATGGCTTACACCGTTTACTACAAACAGAACTGATGAGTCCATGGCAGAGATATTGTGACAGCTTGCTTTTTGCTAATGTCACTGAGAATTGAGTATGATGCCATCATATTGACAATAAAAACAGCTGAAACAGAATGTATATTTATTTATGATATATTTACCAGATTGTAATAACAGTTTATACAGTACATACAACTCTAGCAATTGTAAATGTTGGTGTTTATAAGACATGAGTGAATTGCAGTGCCATTTTATATGTTATTGTGTGCTAGCTAGCTAAATGCACAGGGCCGTTTTGAATGTGTGTAGAGGGTTGACTAAGGGCGTTTTTACCATTTTTGTGAACCCAGTGCAGTTTGCAAATTTTTTTGTGCAGTGTGAACACTCTCAAAGAACTCAGACCCCCTCAGAAGAAGACAGAAGAGCCCCCTAAGCAAACCGAACTGAGATCATCTCGAGAGCTGGTCTGAGTTCGGTTCTCCTGAATTCCGAGGTTTGATTCCCTTTTTAGGGCAATGTGAACACAAAGCTTCCCAGGCTCACTTGTCATTATTTCCGCACGACACACTTTGCTACTGCAGCATTGTTTCCCTTGCCGTAACCACTCACATTGGTGCGACAAAAAAGAGAAGTGGATGTGTAGGTTCATGGAAAAAAACGTGATGTTTTTGTGTATTGATTAGCGATTGTCAAGAATCCACAGAAATGTTTAGTTTTTAGTTCAGACTATTTGTTTGCCATATGTGATTTATAGGCTAAGAGAGGTTCATAAACTGTTTATTTGATTGCGGGGTTTGAATAGTGTGAGAAGACAACAACATATTTGGTGAGAATCACAACATAGGGTCCAAAATCAATTCTAGCTCTTAAAAGGGCGGTAGCCTAAATTGGGTGTACACTTTTTAATTACAGTATTATTTCATCTGCTGTTATTCTTCTGCTATTTATTCTGTTACCAATAATATTTACATGTTCATAGTGTCTTCTGATTAAAATGATTATTTCTCCCCTTTTTTCACTAAATGCAGTCTATTAGCTTTCAAAATGTAAGCAGGTGTATCTAGCTGTCCGATAACACGTTTTGATGTCTTGTCCTGCACTGCACTTTGTAAAAAAACCCTGGAGTGCATTGAGTGAATTTTGGAAAAAGATCTTGGTTCCTTTCTAAACATGGCAATGCAAAGAGGACTCGGACCACAGGATAGGTGAAGTGAACTGACAAAAGAGTTGAGTCCTCATTCAAAGATCAGTTCTTTTAAAGAGGACTATGTGTAAAAACACTCAATGTCCTGATGGGACTGGGCACCGTCTCTTAAAGCTATGGCAGAAATGCTCTGCAGTGATATTGTGTTGACGTGGAACACAAAGAGATCAGCCTGGGGGCTGTGGTGCAAACAGAGAGCAGCCCTAAGCGTTGGTCCTGGGCCAGTGGAGAGTTTTCAGTATGTAATGGAGACAGCTAGGCTGGGCGGCAGGGAAATCTGATCCTGGACCTGTCAGGCTTCCAGCTGACCCTTCCTCCCAATGGCTGTGCAGGGCTAACACTAGTAGATACCACTGGCCTACATACACACTCACCCCACTGGGTAGAAGTACTTTACTGGTCATCCAAAGACACATCCCTGCCCCTGTCCATGTTACCATGGTGCCTCAATTATCTTGCCTACTTAGAATGTGTCTTAACAAAATGCTTTGCACAGTGTTCAGTGTTTATACTGTGCTTTATAAATATGTTCTTATGATCAGAGATTGTGAGCTGCACAGATAGTGGGTTGTGTGTGTGCGTCTAAGATGTGTTGGTTGTGTGTGTATATGTGTGTGGTTACCAGTATGTGTTCTATGACTGTGTGTGTGTGTGTGTGTGTGTGTGTGATTGTGTGTGTGTGTGTGTGTGTGTGTGTGTGTGTGTGTGTGGTTACCAGTACGTGGTCTATGACTGTGTGTGCGTGTGTGTGTGTGTGTGTGTGTGTGTGTGTGTGTGTGTGTTACCAGTATGTGTGTGTGTGTGTGTGTGGTTACCAGTATATGTTCTGTGTGTTTGTGTGTGTGTTTGTGTGTATGCACGTGTGTGTGGTTACCAGTATGTGTTCTATGACTGTGAACCCTGTTAATATTTGTTGTATTTAATAAAGATGGTATTTTATCAGTTATCTAAATGAGTCCCTGTTTTGTTAACAGAGGGGAGATGAGTCAGCAGATGTCCACTTCACCATAAAACAATTATCTATACAACAACAACCAAAATGTCTAGTCTTTCAAAATGTTGACATAATATGTTAAATGTATGATATTATTGGTATGTTTAGACACCATCTGTTTAACTTGGTGAGAGAGCAGATTGGATCATTTGTGTTCCCACTTCACACGCACCCCAAAGGATTGAGTTGATTCCCCTCCTTTCAACTATCTCTTTAGTCTCTAGAGGTCAAAGCACTCAGTGCAAATCCTCCTAGTCATCCCAGCTCAGGGACATCATACTGAGGACTCTGTGGTGGCTTCTTCTGAGCCATGAAGCCAGAAGAAACATGTACTGTGTATTTTGCAGATTGAAATAATTATGTAAACAATAACGAATTATACAAACAACATACATTTTATGGGACAACCATACAAACAAATCCCATAAGTACAGTGATTCATGTCTGTAATTGTCATGCCCTGACCTTAGAGATCCTTTTTATGTCTCTATTTTGGTTTGGTCAGGGCGTGAGTTGGGGTGGGCATTTCTATGTCTTGTGTTTCTATGATTTTTTTTATCTCTATGTTTTGGCCGGGTATGGTTCTCAATCAGGGACAGCTGTCTATCGTTGTCTCTGATTGGGAACCATACTTAGGTGCCTTTTTTCCCACCTGTCTTGGTGGGAAGTTGACTTTCTTTATGGCACTTAGCCTTATTTTGTTTTGTACATTGTTTTGTTCGGCGTCTTTTTCTTATTCGCTGCACCTTGGTCCGCTCCTTTCATCAGCCGTGACAGTAATGCATTTCTTTCTGCAACGTTCTTCACCCTCCGCCCTGAAAAAGCCTAGTTGGCAGAAATGGTGAAATGTGCAGGTGGGATTAAATAAACATACAACAAGTGTGACACTAATGTAATGGCATCAATAACCATCCTCTACATAGAAATAACATCCACCAGTTCCATACCCTACTCTGCCAGGGAGGACTGAGGAAACTCAGTGACTGTTGCTAAAAGAGAGAAATGCTTCTAAATGAAACTGGAGACAAGCCAGACTGAAGTGAAGTTGAAATGAGTTGATGGGTTTTCAGCAACACTGACGGTTTGAGCAGATGAGTCTCTTCATACCCTCACTGCTTGATGACTTTTCCCAATGATTACATACCCTGACCCCCCTCTGGGTTGGCTGACATTCCGATGTCGTGTTGTGGGTTAGATGTTTCTAGTGTAAAATATGGACAACTCATTTTGTGATTTTGAGTGATTTATGCTTGTTTTTGGTTGCTATTCATTGAATTGACAAAAAAATACAAGTGGCAATCTTGTTGTGTAAGAAATTCCTGTATGTGAGCCGAAAAGACTCAGTTCACTACATATAAATAGAGTAATGAATCATAGTCTGTCAGTTTTGTTGAATACCTTCACCCAGAGAGTCGAGGCATGTCTGTCCCTGTTCACTGGGTTCACTAGGTGGTGGTGGCCTGTTGTGGCCTGAAGCTTTCCCTTATTATCTACCTGTTTCTCTCATCCTCTCCTCCTCTCTCCGTGACGTGCAGGGTCCCAGCACTAACGTCAGTCCTGTTTGCAATTACCCACAGTGCCCTATGCTGTCTGGAAGAATGAGTTGGATTGACGTCTTTCTGGCCATCTGCCGTTCTTCAATTCCTCTCCCCTCCCTCCCTCCCTCCCTCCCTCCCTCCCTCCCTCCCTCCCTCCCTCCCTCCCTCCCTCCCTCCCTCCCTCCCTCCCTCCCTCCCTCCCTCCCTCCCTCCCTCCCTCCCTCCCTCCCTCCCCAACTCGTCTTTGAGAGGATTAAGTGTGTTGATATCTCCTGTGTCTTTGCCCATCAATGTGTAAATGTAATGCTGTGTGCTTTGTGAGTGTGTTGTGTGTGTGTGTGTGTGTATCTCTGTGTGTGCGTTGTCGTGTGTGCGTGTGTGTCAACGTGTGTGTGTGTGTGTGTGTGTGTGTGTGTGTGTGTGTGTGCGTGTGTGTGTGTGTGTGTGTGTGTGTGTGTGTGTGTGTGTGTGTGTGTGTGTGTGTGTGTGTGTGTGTGTGTGTGTGTGTGTGTTCGAGGTCTGGTGTGCCAGTTGCAACTTGAACGTCCAGTAATATCCTTGTCCACTGGATTTCATCACTGTCTTTAGTCACAAAATATTGACGTGTGTCCCCTTTTTGTAGTACTAATCTGTACACAGTTTTTACACAAGGTACAGAAATAACCAAATCTTTGTCAGTGTAATTTAAATAAATCTCTAAGATTTTATTACATACAATATACACAAAACCTGGATCTGCAAACCTGCATTAAGACTGAAGGATTTGGGTAGGCAGTAATGACCTTCAATGAAAGGCATTTCAGAGGGACAGAGGAAAACAAATCAATATGACAGAACCAATGAGAATATCTCTTAATTAACCAATAAATAATTAAAGTACAAGAGTAATGAAACAACAAGTAAATGAATACGTGCTGTGCAACACAGACTGAAGACTGTTGTGCTGGAAAAAATGTATAAAATTACTAACAACCATCATTTCAGACAACAGACGATGACAAAAAATGACTAACCATACATAAGTACTGAGAAATAACAATATTAACAACAATAACCGTATTATGATTGTCATTTCAGGACAAGTTGAGGTACAAGTTGAGGTAAAGTCAAGTGAAGTGTTGAGTTTGTAGAGGACAAGGAGAAGAAGAGAAGAGAGAGAGGAAGTAGAATAGTATAAAAATAGTTTGACTACAGTGTGTTTGTTACCTTTAATTACATATAGTTGCTACACGCAAGTTTATCTCACATTTGAACTTACATATAAGTAGAATGAGTATTTATTTGTTGAATCATTCGATACAGTACAGCTGGAGATGGACGACGTTCTACAGATGACCTTTTGGAAGTTGAGAAGAGAACATTTCTGATTGTACATTGACTGACACTGAACACCAAGATCTCAGTAGAGCGTCTCTCTCAGCCACGCTACAGGGTAGAGGATAAGGTTGAGGAACTGGCTAGCTGAAATGATTAGAACAAGACAATGATTATCAGAGAATAGAGCTGGGTTGACAGAAGACACAACACTAAGTTAAAGCTCCCTTCTGCAGCACACTGAAGCGTACAAGTTAGGGCATGGGCTCTTTTTTGAAAGATTATTAAAGGGTGTTGCCATAGCAACTTAAATATCGTCATCGCTCAAAGCAAGCTTATTGATCCCTGATCTTGTCAAACAGGACTCAAATCACACAAGAACACTCAAATCAGACAATTACTAAATAGCAACCATTTGTAGAGCACTGCATCCACCAACCCAGACCCCTATCAAAAACACCACAGTGGTACTAGGTGGTAGAGTGCAGTAAATTGTGGGAAGTGTAGTGAAACTGTGGTATAACAGAAGTGTTTTCATAGAGGTGTTCCAATCAGGGCAGGTCGCAGGGCAGAATGGTGTTCCTGCGGTCGTAAGCAGTGTCATCACTCTCTTCTCCTTCACTCCCTTCATCCAGCACCCTATCCCTCTCCTCCTCTTCCTCTGTCTCGCTCTGATATCGGTCGCTGTCTCGCCCCCGCAGTCTCTCCCTCTCTCTTCCTCTATCTCTCTCTCTATCCCTCTCTCTATCTCTCTCTCTGTCTCTCTCTCTGTCTCTTTCCCTGTCTCTTTCCCTTCTGTCTCTATCCCCTCTGTCTCTCTCTCTGTGGGAGCGAGGGAGTGTGGGGATCTGGGAAGACAAAGAGGAATAAAGTCAGAGACAGGCCATCAAAGGACCATCCAACTCAAACGTTCACACAAATATTCCATTGATATCAATACATGATTAACAAGAAGTTAGGATTGAGCCCTAGGACTAGTGGTAGCTGTAACCCTGCCTACCTGGTTGTCGTGGCTTGGCAGGGCGCAGTAGCCAGGCTCTGTTCTGCGGAGGATGCGTGGGGAATGGGTACGGAAGGCAGAGGGCCGTGGGGAGTGGGAGTGGGAACAGTTGGAGCGTGGGGAGGGAGAGCGGACAGAATGGGGGGACGGAGAGCGGACGGAGCGGGGAGAGTTGGTGATGGAGTAGATCTGTGACAGGTTGGAGTGGCCGTGGTGGTTGAGTTTGGGCGGGCGGGGGGAGCGTGGGGGTAACTCGGGAGGTCTCTTGGGGTCCACCAGGTCTATCTCGGTGAGGACAGGGGGCGGGGGGATGAACTCCTCATCCTCAGGGGAGAGGAGCTCGGCGTCAATCTCAGCTAGCTCTGCCCTGGACAGGTGGTCCACAATCCCAGCACCAAACGAGTCGCCCACCACGTTGATTGAGGTACGCATTCTGTCACTGGCCCAACAGACAGACAATGCTGGAGTCAGCCATGACTGAACACTGTGTAACAGGTACACTACAAGACAGGAGCTCTCATGGATGAGTAGATGCCAACAATGGCAATGGCATCTACAGCTAAGTACCACTCTACCCTTTACAGTTGACAATATGCGTTGCATTTTGACAGAGTTTGACGTACCCTACTTATCTTTCATAGAGATAATCAGCTTACATTGAATCATTGTAGTCTAATGTCATCATGCTGTTGAAAACAAAGACCAGAGTATCGGAAGTGTAACATCACAGTGATTGTGTGTATGTGACTCACAGCAGCCAGTCGACAGCGATGAGCAGGCTGATGTCCTGGGTGGGCAGGCCCACAGCTGTAAGGATCAACAGCATGGTGACCAGGCCTGCGCTGGGAATACTGGCCGCTCCCACACTGGCCAGGGTGGCTGTCATACTGAGAGGAGAGGAGGGGAATGAGTGAGGGAGGGAGAGGAAGGAGAAGAGGGAATTGACGTTACACACACGTTTCTCATTCCAAGACATTGTCACCACAGAATGGATTAGCATGTGACTCATAAAAGTCATCAGCAACCACAACTGATACATCCTGTAAACCTACAGTTAGATGACTATTTCAAGGTACAAAACCCATGGAGGAAGTGACACAGCTTTCTCTTACATACATACAGAGCATGACAACCTTAAAAACATCACTGCACTTTAGTACTATACCTAAAAGCATAATATATTACACCCAGGTAACACACCTCAACATAAAAGTATCCTAAGAAACCCCCTGGGCCAGGGTTGTTAGTGGTAAAGAAGGGGCCTACCTGACGGTAATGATCTGTCCTGCGTCCAGGTTGATGTCATTCATCTGAGCGATGAAGATGGCTGCCACCGCCTCGTACAGGGCTGTACCATCCATGTTGATGGTGGCTCCGATGGGCAGCACGAAACGCGTCACACGCTTATCGATCTTCAGATTCTCCTCCAGACAGCGAAATGTGACAGGTAACGTTCCTGCACTGAGAGAAGGAGAGAGAGGGTAAGAAAGGGATGTAGACAGGTAACGTTCCTGCACTGAGAGAAGGAGAGAGAGGGTAAGAAAGGGATGTAGACAGGTAACGTTCCTGCACTGAGAGAAGGAGAGAGAGGGTAAGAAAGGGATGTAGACAGGTAACGTTCCTGCACTGAGAGAACGTTCCTGCACTGAAGAGAGAGGGGTAAGAAAGGGATGTAGACAGGTAACGTTCCTGCACTGAGAGAAGGAGAGAGAGGGTAAGAAAGGGATGTAGACAGGTAACGTTCCTGCACTGAGAGAAGGAGAGAGAGGGTAAGAAAGGGATGTAGACAGGTAACGTTCCTGCACTGAGAGAAGGAGAGAGAGGGTAAGAAAGGGATGTAGACAGGTAACGTTCCTGCACTGAGAGAAGGAGAGAGAGGGTAAGAAAGGGATGTAGACAGATCGAGAGAGATAACGGGAAGAAAATACAAATGGGGAGAGAGGGTATAAAGATGTTATAGAGAGAGAAGTATTGAGAAAGAAAATAATGACAGAAATTGTGAGGGAGAGTGAGGTAGAGGGAGGGTGAGAGTACAAAGTGAGAGTTAAAAAAGAGGGGAGGGGGACAAAGAGGGTGAGAGAAGGGGTGAAATCTAACAGCATTATCATAACAGCAAGTGTATTTTACAATCCAACATGTGAATTGCAGGAATTTGATTTGAGCCTAAGCTAAGCCCAGGTCATAATATAATTAGAGAAAGTTGATAGGATTACTCTTATTCTGTAAAGCCTCCCTAATGCGTCAAAATGACAGTTGGTTTGAGCAGCACAACAGATTCAGAAGCAGCGGAAACATGGCCAGTTTGGCCCATACAACCTTACCCAGAGCCCCAGACA
>NC_056437.1:84694060-84698598 GCF_018296145.1 Oncorhynchus tshawytscha
GCTCATCTCTCATTCTCACCTATCAGACTTAATATGTTTTAATTGCCTCAACAAGGTTCACATTAAAGTCCCTTGATATACAGGGGCTTGCAAATACCCCCCCTTTGTATTTTTCCTATTTTGTTGCCTTACAACCTGGAATAAAAATAGATTTTTACGGGGTTTGTATCATTTGATTTACATAACATACTACTTTGAAGATGCAAAATATTTTTTATTGTGAAACAAACAAGAAATAACAAAAAAAAACTGAAAACTCTCTTTCTCCCCTCAAAACTATTCACCCTCCCCCAAGTCAATACTTTGTAGAGCCACCTTTTGCAGCAATTACAGCTGCATGTCTCTTGGGGTATGTCTCTATAAGCTTGGCACATCTAGTCACTGGGATTTTTGCCCATTCTTCAAGAATGAACTGCTCCAGCTCCTTCAAGTTGGATGGGTTCTGCTGGTGTACAGCAATCTTTAAATCATACCACAGATTCTCTTTTTTTTTTTTGTGTGTGAATTTTTTACCCCTTTTTCTCCCCAATTTCGTGGTATCCAATTGTTAGTAGCTACTATCTTGTCTCATCGCTACAACTCCCGTACGGCTCGGGAGAGACGAAGGTTGAAAGTCATGCGTCCTCCGATACACAACCCAACCAAGCCGCACTGCTTCTTAACACAGCGCATCCAACCCGGAAGCCAGCCGCACCAATGTGTCGGAGGAAACACCGTGCACCTGGCAACCTTGGTTAGCGCACACTGCGCCCGGCCCGCCACAGGAGTCGCTGGTGCGAGATCAGACAAGGATATCCCTACCGGCCAAACCCTCCCTAACCCAGACGACGCTGGGCCAATTGTGCGTCGCCCACGGACCTCCCGGTCGCGGCCGGTTACGACAGAGCCTGGGCGCGAACCCAGAGTCTCTGCTGGTACAGCTGGCGCTGCAGTACAGCGCCCTTAACCACTGCGCTACCCGGGAGGCCCATACCACAGATTCTCAATTGGATTGAGGTCTGGGCTTTGACTAGGCCATTCCAAGACATTTAAATGGTTCCCCTTAAACCACTCGAGTGTTGCTTTAGCAGTATGCTTGGGGTCATTGTCCTGCTGGAAGGTGAATCTCCATCCCAATCTCAAGTCTCTGGAAGACTGAAACAGGTTTCCCTCAAGAATTTCCCTGCATTTAGAACCATCCTTCAATTCTGACCAGTTTCCCAGTCCCTGCCGATGAAAAACATCGGTGTTCTTGGGGTGATGGGAGGTGATGGGTTTGCGCCAGACATAGCATTTTCCTTGATGGCCAAAAAGCTACATTTTAGTCTCATCTGACCAGAGTACCTTCTTCCATATGTTTGGGGAGTCTCCCACTTGCCTTTTGGCAAACACCAAACATTTTTGCTTATTTTTCTCTTTAAGCAATGACATTTTTCTGGACACTCTTCCGTAAAGCCCAGCTTTGTGTAGTGTACGGTTTAAAGTGGTCGTATAGACAGATACTTCAATCTCCGCTGTGGAGCTTTGCAGCTCCTTCAGGGTTATCTTTGGTCTCTTTGTTGCCTCTCTGGTTAATGCCCTCCTTGCCTGGTCTGTGAGTTTTGGTGGGCAGCTCCCTCTCTTGGTAGGTTTGTTGTGGTGCCATATTCCTTCCATTTTTTAATAATGGATTTAATGGTGCTCCGTGGGATGTTCAAAGTTTCAGATATTTTTTTATAACCCAACCCTGATCTGTACTTTTCCACAACTTTGTCCCTGAACTGTTTGGAGAGCTCCTTGGTCTTCATGGTGCCACTTGCTTGGTGGTGCCACTTGCTTAGTGGTGTTGCAGACTCTGGGGCTTTTCGGAACAGGTGTTTATATTCTGAGATCATGTGACACTTAGATTGCCCACATGTGGACTTTATTTAATTAAATATGTGACTTCTGAAGGTAATTGGTTGCACCAGATCTTATTTAGTGGCTCCATAGCAAAGGGGGTGAATACATATGCAAACACCACTTTTCCGTTTCTTATTTTTTAGAATCTTTTGAAACAAGTTATTTTTTTCATTTCACTTCACCAATTTGGACTATTTTGTGTATGTCCATTACGTGAAATCCAAATAAAAATCAATTTAAATTACAGGTTGTAATGCAATAAAATAGGAAAAACACCAAGGGGGGTGAATACACTTGCAAGGCACTGCACCTCTTTGACATGCCAGCGGTTGACAGTTTGGTCATCAGGTATATGCTTGACAAATATTTCTTGTGATACCTTGTGATGGCTTACAATACAAGGGTGTTCTCAGATACTTGAGTCCTGTTCATCATTTATTTCAAGTTCCCTGGGTTTTGTTGACTCTTACTTTTCATCTACCAGTATCTCTCAAGGGAACCATTCACACACAAATTCATGTTATCTGTACCAGGGCTCAGAAGAAGTCAACCATAGGTTTGAAAATGCACTGACTGGGGTAAAGGTTTGTTGACATGTCAAATCAAATTTTATTTGTAACACGCGCCGAATACAGCAGGTGTAGTAGACCTTAGCGTGAAATGCTTAATTACAAGCCCTTAACCAACAATGCAGTTCAAGAAATAGAGTTAAGAAAATATTTACTAAATAAACTATAGTTAAAAAATATATAATAATTTGAATCAAAAAGTAACGAGAAAATTACATAACAATAACAGGGCTATATACAGGGGGTACTGGTAACGAGTCAATGTGGGGGGTACAGGTTAGTCAAGGTAATTTGTAAAGTGACTGTGCATAGATAATAAACAGCGAGTAGCAGCAGTATAAAACAAAGGGATGGTGTCAATGTAAATTGTCCGGGTGGCCATTTGATTAATTGTTCAGCAGTCTTATGGCTTGGGGGTTGAAGTTGTTAAGGAGCCTTTTGGTCCTAGACTTGGCGCTCCGGTACCACTTGCTGTGCGGTAGCAGAGAAATCAGTTTTTGACTTGGGTGACTGGAGTTTTATGACAATTTTATGGCCTTCCTCTGACACCGCCATGTACATAGGTCCTGGATGTCAGGAAGCTTGGCCCCCTACCTTCTGTAGCGCCTTACGGTCAGATGCCGAGCAGTTGCCATACCAGGCGGTGATGCAACCCATCAAGATGCTCTCGATGGTGCAGCTGTAGAACCTTTTATTTAGGATCTGGGGACCCATGTCAAATCTTTTCATTCTCCTGAGGGGGAAAAGGTGTTGTCATGCCCTCTTCACAACTGCCTTGATGTGTTTAGACCATGACCAGGAACTTGAAACTCTCGACCTGCTCCACTTCAGCCCGTCGATGTTAACGGGGGCCTGTTCGGCCCTCCTTTTCCTATAGTCCACGATCAGCTCCTTTGTCTTGCTCACATTGAGGGAGAGGGTGTTGACCTGACACCACACTGCCAGGTCTCCTCCTCCCTATAGACTGTCTCATTGTTGGGGCGGCCCGTCAGGAAGTCCAGGATCCAGTTGCAGAAGGAGGTGTTTAGTCCCAGGGTCCTTAGCTTAGTGATGAACTTTGTGGGCACTATGGTGTTGAATGCTGATCTGTTGTCAATGAACAACATTCTCACATAGGTGTTCCATTTGTCCAGGTGAGAAAGGGCAGTGTGGAGTGCAATTGAGCTTGCGTCATCTGTGGATCTGTTGGGGTGGTATGTGGATTGGAGTGGGTCTAGGGTTTCCGACATGATGGTGTTGATGTGAGTGCTACGTGGCGTGAGTGCTACCAACGTGAGTGCTACGTGGCGGTAATCATTTAGGCAAGTTACCTTCGCTTTCTTGGGCACAGGGACTATGGTGGTCTGTTTGAAACATGTAGGTATTACAGACTCAGTCAGGGAGAGGTTTAAAATGTCAGTGAAGACACTTGCCAGTTGGTCCGCGCATGCTCCAAGTACACGTCCTGGTAATCCATCTGGCCCTGAGGCTTTGTGAATGTTGACCTGTTTAAAGGTCTTGCTCACCTCGGCTACGGAGAGCGTGATTACAGTCGTCTGGAACAGCTGTTGCTCTCATGCATGCTTCAGTGTTGCTTGCCTTGAAGCGAGCATAAAAGTCCTGTATTGACGCTTTGCCTGTTTGATGGCCTGTCTGAGGGCATAGGCGGATTTGTTAAGTGGCTTGATTGAACCATTGTTTGTGGTAAAAGTGTTGGGATTGGTAAGAATTTCAAGCCTTCTTTTTGTAGTGTGGTCATTGAACAGTTTTATGCAGTTATATTGCTGTGATTTGACTGTTTTATACAGTAATAGTGTGGTGATTGGTCATTTATTTTTTTATTTCACCTTTATTTAACCAGGTAGGCTAGTTGAGAACAAGTTCTCATTTGCAAATGTGACCTGGCCAAGATAAAGCATAGCAGTGTGAACAGACAACACAGAGTTACACATGGAGTAAACAATTAACAAGTCAATAACACAGTAAAAAAAAAAGGGGAGTCTATATACATTGTGTGCAAAAGGCATGAGGAGGTAGGTGAATAATAAAAAAAATTCAGATTAACACTGGAGTGATAAATGATCAGATGGTCATGTACAGGTAGAGATATTTGGCATTGAAGCTCGTTTG
>NC_056437.1:84698698-84749058 GCF_018296145.1 Oncorhynchus tshawytscha
ATCGCAGAATTCCAAAATCCTGGAGGGACGGATATGGGTATTTTTTCCTTTACATAACACACACGTGCACACATAGGATACCGGTACGCAGGTGTACCCCTACACACCCACCCACGTGAGAACTAGGTACAGAGTGAGCGTTTCCATTTCTTTTCTACATCCATTGCGATGCCAAAGTGCTCTCAAATGCCCTAAACTCGTGTTTGAGGATGTCGCTAGATAGCAAGCTTTCAGTGATGGAGGGGATAGCAGAGAGCGTGCGCGATATGTCTTAATGGTTCTTCCTGACAGTCTGCACCATTGCAGGAAGCCAGGGCCTTTGCTAACACCAATGGATTACTTTTTAGAGGAAAAGTGGTCTACTGGTCATTGATCACGGTGGCCCTGCCAACACATTGCTGGAATGATTGGCCAGTCTGTCCTTTTAGCCCAGCTCTTTTGCGCAGGACAGTCCATGCTGGCACCTGTCTGAGGGAAACCTAACTCTCCAGCTTTCGATGTGTCTCCCCAGTAGCGGAGAGGGAGCCGACAGAATGATGAGAAAAATGTGAGCTTGTTACAACATCAGCAGAGGCCAAGCGAAACTGGGAGGATGAGCAAAGGAAGAATAAGGCTGAGAAACTCACTGTCTTCCTTGCTTGAAGCATGTGTACCAAAGAAGCTGCCACATTACTGTATGCCCAGTTTAGAGGTTGTGATGTATTTCAACAACTTCCCATCGTGGTTGGCTGAACTCTGATCCACTGGTCTTTCCAATAAAGCTTCCATGTTTGTGACTTACACTCCACTGTATGTGCCCTGAAGACTGAACAGATGCACACTGCCCCAAAGAGATTAAAATGACTGACAGAAAGGCATGCATATAATGTATACTGTGCTGAACAACAAGTAGAAGTAATGATCAGGCAAGAGAGAAAGGGAGAAGGACATCTGAACTCTGGAGTCGGGACGTGGGCAGTAGGAAGGAAAGGGGTTGATGACAGGTCACTTAATCCGTCATCCCTCCCCATACTCTCCCGGAATCCTCCCTTATAGGGACAGAGCGATGGGAGAGGGAGGGACACAGAGAAAAATAGCAAGAGTCAGCTAATGGGATAACCAAGGATAGTTAGTAGATGGCAAAAGTAAGACATTGATGGAGGGTATCACCAAGGTATTTAGGAGAATCATTGCGAGGGTAGAGAGATTTAAATATACATTTTAAAGAGGGGATGGGCAATTGGCGGCTCCCCCCAAAAATGTAATAAGCCTTACTGTTGCAAGTTAGAATAGTAGAATACACAAAGTGCAATTTTGAAATTTGGTTGTGCATCAGCAGTTTTTCTCTTGTTATGTCAGACACTGATAGTCACTCAATCAGCAAAACATTTGTATATTGGCAAATTAGTCTAGCGGCCAGCTAGCTACTTAGTAATCATGGTCGGAATATCGGCTGGGGGGCCCCCATTGATTTTGTTAGTAAGTGATTTTGTTAGTCAGTCTCACTCAGATATCATAAAACCTACAAACATTTCTCTCCACCCTATGGAAAAATGTATAGAATTGCAGGAAATTAGCTGTCAAACAGCCAATTGTTTCTCTCCGCCACCATGGCAAAATGAGTACAAGTACATGAAATGAGTTATAAAATTGCTAAATCGTCTCTCTGCCGCATGGTAAAATGTGTAGATTTGCAGCAAACTTGCTTTAAATGGTCAACATTTTGTCTGTGCCCCGTTTCACAATGTGTGGAATTGCACGAACTTAACTCTAAAACGCTGTCAAGAGGGGGGCTGCTAAAAAATGTTGCTAGCACAGTAATGTGATGGAGCATTTGACAGGCAATCTTGCTATTTGAAAGTGTCTGATCCTCATTTGAAGAGAATGTTTCACAGGCAGTATACAGTGCATTCTGAAAGTATTCACACCCCTTGACTTTTCCCACATTTTGTTACATTACAGCCTTATTCTAAAAATGTATTAAATCGTTTTTTTCCCCTCATCAATCTACACACAATACCCCATAATGACAAAAAGGGAAAGGGTCTGAAGACTTTCTGACATCCATGGTGACTGGAAAACATCCAGAGTCACCATGGAGAGAGACATGGCTGGTTATTATGAGCGGGGCCCGGCAGCGGTGGGGGGGATATGAGTGGGCTCTGGCTCCCCTGTGGAGGATAAGCCCAGCCAGATATCCTGCTGCTCTCAGTGGGGTCAGATTGACAGATGGATAAACAGATACTCAGAGAGATTGATGAGTTGACACAGAGATAGAGACATTTAAAGAAAGACAAAACGGGTGGATGAATGTTCAGGCACATAGAGACAGTGGCAGAAAATGACAAACAAGGGAGGTTGCTACCTCAGGTCAAACATACGGGTCAAATGCATTGGAATCCATTGAACCATAAATCTAATTGTGAAATCATAGGATTGAATTGGCAGGGGAAGGGTTGGAATGGAAGTCCAACAGTATTGGAAACAGCATTTGATTTCTTCTGTTCTTGGAGAAGTTTGTCCATTTAATCAACATTTGTCAATTTCTAGAGATGTTTTTGAAGATGAGTATGATTTTTATTCACAGTAACAACGACATTCAGGACATATGATAGGTGTGCTGCGGATGGACAGAAGCTAATCGCAGAATGAAATGAAGACTCCTCCCTGGTAATTGGAGGAAAGCCAGTCGGCCATGTTGAGGACATCTGTAGATGCCTTTCAGAGGCCAGGACGATGACCCTCAGACATGGTTGAAAAGAAGCTGCTTATGTTGGACGTGCTCGCCGGTGGTCTGCGCAACCCTCCTGGATGAGATGGAGCTCTCTGCCCGGATCGGGTTCGGGAACAGCGGGATCTCCACTGATAGGGAGATCACAAGATGTGACGGAGAGAGGTGAAGGGAGCTGGCCAAAGCTCAGAACCATCCCTTTGCCCTCTGTTATGAAGTGTCTAAAAAAAACTTGTGGTGTTCCATGCTGATAATGAAATGGAGATGGATGGAAAAAGCATGGACAGAAATATGTGCAAACCAACATGACAGCATTCTTGAAGAAAAATAAGAAAGTCATTGGGAGGTTCTCAACATGAGATGAAATGTGATGGGCTCCAATTAGAGGCCTTCACTGGTCTAAAAAGTTGGACCAGGACCAGAATGGACCCAAGGACAACTCGACCTAGACCCAACCCGTACGTACCCTAACTGGTCTGAGTGACAAAAAAAATCAGTTTGTCAGCCAAGTTGTTCTTCTGGTTAACAAATAGGTCTTTACAGTATATGTTGGCTAGGCCTTCTATAAGTCAATAAATTCTCCTTATTAGCGTGAAATAAATATGCTAGAGGCTATGCAGAGCCGTGGCTGGGTCCGATCAAACAGGACCCAACCCGGACCTGAGGGACAAGTTAGAATTTCAGACCCGAACCCGATCAGGCCCTGGTCTGAAATTGGGTATATCGGGTCCACCTGGACCCATGAAGACCTAGCTCCAATTGACTTTGTAATAATCAATGTTTAGCAGTACATTGTCATGAAAAGCAATGCAACTGTCTAAATTTAAATCTGGCAATCTGAAGAAATAGAATTCTTCATGAGTCAGAAGTGAAGCAACTTTCACAGAATCAAACAGCCATGAATAAAACATGGCTGGTCTCACAGCCAGGTACTTGAGTTACTGTCCATGACTTCACACTTCATTACCATGGGAGCCAGAGGATGGCAGTGATAGGGAGTGATGGGACATTGAGGCCACACTGGGCTGGATTACATCAAATCCAATCAAATCAAATTTATTTGTCACATACACATGGTTAGCAGATGTTAATGATGTTAATGCGAGTGTAGCGAAATGCTACATGTGAAGGATCCATAGCAGGGTTGGATGGACAGAGGGATATATGGAGAAGCACAGAGTGGAAACTGGAGAGGGAGAAAGAGGTTGAGAAATATAGAAAAAAAGTGGACGGAATCCTTGGCAGCATTCAGAGAGGTTAGTTTCATGGAGCAAAGTGACAGACAGAGATGAGGCGTGAGACCTGACATGGCCAACGGGCCAGTGAGGCTGTGTGAGAGCTGACTGCTGAAAGAATGGATTTGATCCGGTGGGAACATTGTGGTCTGGAGAGGTGATGTCAGAAGAGGGGGAAACAGTTTGAGGAGCTGATTGATGAGATGGGGGAGAGATTTGGCAGCAAGACAGGCGGAGAGGGGTACTTGGCAAAGTGGGCCTGTCAAAGGAACATGATAGAGCTTGTAACTAACTGGTGGTCAATAAACAACATGTTATCAACATCATACATTCATAATAAACACCCAGTGATGAGCTCTGTCTGTCTGTCTGTCTGTCTGTCTGTCTGTCTGTCTGTCTGTCTGTCTGTCTGTCTGTCTGTCTGTCTGTCTCTCTCTCTCTCTCGGTCTGTAATTTTTTGTCTGTCTGTCTCTCTCCTTAGCTAGCCTTATAATAAAGTCCATATGCCAAAACAGTAATTAACACTTAAGATTCCATGTAGCTTAACCGTAACTGAACAACACTCTTATAAAAGTGAACCTGCACAGAAATGCTACTGTAAGAAGTAGGGTGTGAATATCAGAGTACACACAGTAGCCTACATATAGACTCCACCATGCCCCATAGCCTACATATAGACTCTACCATGCCCCATAGCCTACATATAGACTCCACCATGCCCCATAGCCTACATATAGACTCCACCATGCCCCATAGCCTACATATAGACTCCACCATGCCCCATAGCCTACATATAGACTCCACCATGCCCCATAGCCTACATATAGACTCCACCATGCCCCATAGCCTACATATAGACTCCACCATGCCCCATAGCCTACATATAGACTCCACCATGCCCCATAGCCTACATATAGACTCTACCATGCCCCATAGCCTACATATAGACTCCACCATGCCCCATAGCCTACATATAGACTCCACCATGCCCCATAGCCTACATATAGACTCCACCATGCCCCATAGCCTACATATAGACTCTACCATGCCCCATAGCCTACATATAGACTCCACCATGCCCCATAGCCTACATATAGACTCCCGCATGCCCCATAGCCTACATATAGACTCCACCATGCCCCATAGCCTACATATAGACTCCACCATGCCCCATAGCCTACATATAGACTCCCGCATGCCCCATACACCAGTGCTAAAATGTGTGTTTGAGTATGACACAGTGAAATGGCTGTCGGTTCCTTTGTTAACTTGTTAAAACAACGACTCGTTTCTTAATTCTGTGGACCAGAAAAACCTGGAGGCACTGGCCTTTTGCAACTGAGGTTGTCAGGAAAAACAACACTGGCATCATTGCACAATACGACACTGGACTTACTCCATATTTGGATGTAGTTTTCAGTGAGGAAGGCATAGGAACATGAATAACTTGATTTTCAGAAATATATCAGCCACAACAATCCTAATTTCCCTATTCACTATTACTCAATGGTAATGAAATGATTTCCTATTTATTATTTAGTTAAGTTACTGACAAACTACAATGAATCATTTGAGACATAACAATACAACGTCAATAAAGTAAAACAATCCAAAATGATTCATTATTTGCCTGGTGTTTGATAAAGTAAAACCATTTATAACACAACAAAACACAAAACATGTATTCATGAGAATGTGAATATTAATTATGAATGCTAATTTCTGATCATGTGAAATATACATTAAAAATGGTCATTTATATAATTTATTGGGGAATCCACTAAAATGTTATATTAATGTAATACTGATTGAATGATAATTACATTTGCTTTAAAAATCTGTTCAACTGAGGAGGAGAGGGTTTTGGTCCGCTTTCAATTACATAATGTATTAACACATGCAAGCTCACAGAGTAGATCATGAACCCTTACCTGCTTTCTTTGGCACAGACATGATTTTGTTACTGCTTGGAGCGTAGTTTGGCAATGGCATGGTACCCTATGGTCTTCAGCAGAGAGAGTGGCTGATCCTCTCTCCATGAACACTTTTATTTCCTCAAGGAGAATGGGGAGGGGGTGGCGGGTCAGGGCAGGAGGTGCCCAGGTTGGGAGATGAGGGGTGTCTGGTGAAGTTTAGTTGGATGTAAAGGGTTACCGAAGGGTTGGTCCTGTCATCTGAACCTTCTGCAAACCTAGTGAACCTTTCTAGAGCGCAAAAAAACACAAGCAAACACACACTGTACAGTATGTCACAAACACTATACTCCTTTTACATACAGTACCAATCAAAAGTTTGGACACACCTACTCATTGAAGGGTTATTCTTAATTTGTACTATTTTCTACATTGTATAATAATAGTGAAGACATCAAAACTATAAAATAACACATATTGAATCTTGTAGTAACCAAAAAAATCCAAATATATTTGAGATTTTAGACTATTCAAAGTAGCCACTCTTTGACTTGATGACAGCTTTTCACACTCTTGGCATTCTGGGGTGGCAGGGTAGCCTAGTGGTTAGAGCGTTGGACTAATAACCGAAAGGTTGCAAGTTCATATCCCCGAGCTGACAAGGCTGTCGGTTCCTTTGGAGGTGTGTTTTGGGTCATTGTCCTGTGGAAAAACAAATGATAGTCCCACTAAGCCCAAACCAGATGGGATGGCGTATCGCTGCAGAATGCTATGGTAGCCATCTGTCGTTCTGCCCCTGAACAGGCAGTTAACCCACTGTTCCTAGGCCATCATTGAAAGTAAGAATTTGTTCTTAAATGACTTGCCTAGTAAAATAAAATTCTCTCAACCAGCTTCACTTGGAATGCTTTTCCAACAGTCTTTAAGGAGTTCCCACATATGCTGAGCACTTGTTGGCTGCTGTTCCTTCACTCTACAGTCCAACTCATCCCAAACCATCCCAATTGGATGGAGGTCGGGGGATTGTGGAGGCCAGGTCATCTGATCCTTCTTGGTCAAATAACCCCTACATATAGACTCCACCATGCCCAAAAGCCTACATATAGATTCCACCATGCCCCATAGCCTACATATAGACTCCCGCATGCCCCATACACCAGTGCTAAAATGTTTGTTTGAGTATGACACAGTGAAATGGCTGTCGGTTCCTTTGGTGTGTTTTGGGTCATTGTCCTGTGGAAAAACAAATGATAGTCCCACTAAGCCCAAACCAGATGGGATGGCGTATCGCTGCAGAATGCTATGGTAGCCATGCTGGTTAAGTGTGCCTTGAATTCTAAATAAATCACAGACAGTGTCAACATTAAAGCACCCCCACACCATCACACCTCCTCCTCCATGCTTCATGGTGGGAACCACACGTGGATATCATCTATTCACCTACTCTGCGTCTCACAAAGACACAGCGGTTGGAGCCACAAATCTCAAATTTGGACTCATCAGACCAAAGGACAGATTTCCACTGGTCTAATGTCCATTGCTTGTGTTTCTTGGCCCAAGCAAGTCTCTTCTTATTATTGGTGTCCTTTAGTCGTGGTTTCTTTGCAGCAATTGGACCATGAAGGCCTGATCACACAGTCTCCTCTGAACAGTTGATGTTGAGATGTGTCTGTTACTTGAACTCTGTGAAGCATTTATTTGGGCTGTAATCTGTGGCTGGTAACTCTAATGAACTTATCCTCCGCAGCAGAGGTAACTCTGGATCTTCCTTTCCTGTGGCGGTCCTCATGAGAGCCAGTTTCATCATAGCGCTTGATGGTTTTTGCAATTGCACTTGAAGAAACTTTCAAAGTTCTTGAAATTTTCAGGATTGACTGACCTTCATGTCTTAAAGTAATGATGGACTGTCATTTATCTTTGCTTATTTGAGCTGTTCTTGCCATAATATGGACTCTGTCTTTTACCAAATAGGGCTATCTTCTGTTTACCACCCCTACCTTGTCACAACACAACTGATTGGCTCAAATGCATTAAGGAAGAAAGAAATTCCACAAATGAACTTTTAACAGGGCACACCTGTGAATTGAAATGCATTCCAAGTGAATACCTCATGAAGCTGGTTGAGAGAATGCCAAGAGTGTGCAAAGCTGTCATCAAGGCAAAGGGTGGCTACATTGAATAATTTCAAATCTCAAATATATTTAGATTTTTTTGACACTTTTTTGGTTACTACATGATTATGTGTTATTTCAATATGTTATTTCATAGTTTTGATGTCTTCACTATTATTCTACAATGTAGAAAATAGTTTTAAAAAAAACAAAAAAACAACCTTGAATGAGTAGGTGTTCTAAACGTTTTGACCGGTAGTGTATATGTGTGAAATTTGTTTTGATTTAGAATGGACCAATATCATGGACCTCTCTCTCCAAACTGTGGTTCATTTTCATGCCAGCCAGGTAGGCTAATCCCCTGCTGTAAAGATAAGCAATGTGCTTAATATTAGGAAAGTTGAGAAAAAAATATAGTAGGCCTAGTCTATAGAAAGGTGATGGAATATTGTGAATGTGTAGTATGGAGCTAAATGCGGAGCTATTGAATGACGTTTACATTGCCCTTGCAGATACTGTATAATTCTTGGGCTGCGGGCTTGTGTTGAAGTGTTCTAGCTTGTAATGTCAAAAGCCATGCTGTCGGCATCCTCAGATACTGCCTGGGAAGATGCACCTTACCTGCATCCTATCTCCAAATCATTTCAAACAGGAGTATTTCTGTATTTCTGTAACAAAATAACTACCTGACAGGACACAGTGTTTCAATGGGTCACTGTGTTCTGGGACATCCAGCTATTAGAAGAGGCATTTTAATGAAGTGAAAGTGCCTGCTTCGTGCTGGCCACCAGAATACCAAATATGTGGAGTGTGTGGTATGCTAATAAACATCAGCATTCAACACCCACAGCGTAGTGCTGTCAGTGTGTGGACTTAAAGAGTATTACACTACGATATTTTAGCACCTCCAGGGTTGCTAAGCATCATTATTATATGTCTATATATTTTAAAGCTAAGCAACAGACTAATACCACCACGGTATATTCCATACAGGAACATGTCCACTCACTGACTTATCTGATAGCTAGTGTTTTATTCCATTTGTTACGAGTTATGATAATGTTATAGTGGTATGGTGAAATGACTCAAATAATGGCACACTACGCATACTGTACCATATAGATTTAGAAGCATAATTGTATGTGGGACTGTAATGCTTTATATGCCCTTGCGATCATTTCCCTTTTCTGACACCCTGTTAGGAGCCTGTTACCAGCTGATTGAAAAGACATGTGCTTTCCTCCTCTCACATTTCTCATGGTGGCTGTTTTTCTATGTGTGCTTTTGGGTCAGTACGAACTTCGCAACCTTTCCAGCAACTCTGCTTACACTGGCAACCCAGGACCCGCAAATGTAATGAAGCTCGTACGTGAACTTTACCAAGCTTGTTAATGCTGAATTTAAGCAATGGCTAATACACTTCTTGTAAAAATGATTACATAGTTTGCTACATGTACTAATGTAATGTAGAAGAATTGTTGTTCATGACTTATATATGATAACGTGTTCTCATAAATACACGGAGGTGGTTTTCGCGGCATAGGTTAAGCCTAGTCCTGGACTAAAAAGCACTTTCAATGGAGATTCACTGTCTGGGAAACCGCACCATGGTGTACCATGTAATACATGAGTTACAAACAGTTTACTAAGTAGGCCCTCGAAGGAATAGGACTTGGTAACCTACATTGTGCTTAAAGAGCAGGGGTACAGACAAGGTAAACATTAACCAGCATTAAAGATCTTAAAGATGTTTGCACTAAATATGATTTTCCCATTAGCTGTGCCAGAGCAACATAAACCCCATAATACTCCTTAATCACAGGATATCCCAAGCCGGGGGTCCCTGCCCACGCCCGGTGTCATTGTTGGTTTCTTAGCAACAGGGAACCCAGAGATTTATGTGGCACCACCGGCATGCAGCCAGCAGCCCAATTGGTCTGTAAGATTTCTCTTACTCTCTTCACCCTTCACTCACTCTATCCTCTACCTTCTTTCTCACCCGTTCATTTCTTATCCTTCGATTTGTCTATTATCCCCCTTTCCTCTATCCCATGTGGCCATCCTCACTTTTCCAAATGTATTTTGTTTTCTCTTGCTTAGCTATCTGTGGCCTGTGATATATGCTCTGTCCTTGACACCATACATTACTCCATAATGCTATGCAGAGCCTTATATATTGGTATATAGTTATATATTGGTAGGCCGTAAGAATTTGTTCCATGAATGTGTTTAATCTAGAAACTACAGTATGGACTTGTTTATGCATTTTCTTAAATCCCTTTTTAAAGCTAAGCAACAAACTCATAAGATTCCATTCTTGAAGATTCCAACTCTCATGTGCACCAGTGTCATCTTCCCCCAGCTTCCTGGTAGACAGGCATTCATCAGAACTGGTGCTGATAGGCTCCTCTGGATGCAAACTGGACTCATGGGTAGATGTAACATAGTAAATGTAAATCCTGACACTCCAATTAGTATGATATGTTACGTTTCCTATGAAATGAATTCATTTGTGGATGTCCAACATCCATTTCGTATGATATGTTATGAATTACAATTCATATATGTTACAAATTGCAATTCGTACAATATGTAAAGCATTTGCTAAACTTATGACATGTTATGAATTCCAATTTGTTATGCCTAATGTTAGCTAGGTGGCTAACGCTAACCTAATGTTAGCTAGTCTAGAAATTAGGGTTAGGAGTTAGGGTATTGTTAACGTTAGGGGAAGGGTTAGCTAACATGCTAAGCAGTTGCAAAGTTTCTAATTAGCTAAAATGCTAAAGTTGTCCTTGATGAGAATCGAACACGAAACCTTTGGGTTGCTAGACGTTCACGGTATACGCCCGACTTTCGTTTTTGCCTTAAGTAATCCTCTGTCTTATGTAACCATGCCGAACATAACATATCATACTAATTTGAGTGTCCTGAATTTACATTTACTATGTTACATCTGGTCTATGAGACCAGGCTGCTGGATGAGAGCTATTTGTGGAGAAAGTAAAAGGTGACCAACTACCTAATGCTGATGGACAGGCTGAACAAAACATCCGTGGTTAGTTTGAGAGAGATTGGAGAGCTGCAATGACGTAGATATAGGTCAGGTGTATCATTCAAAGGTACAGGTATAACATTCAAAATCATATTTATTCAGATATATTCACACATTGTTATATTTGTATTTCATACTTCCATGTACCTGTGGGCTGTCACTAGAAAGAAGACAGACATTTTTCTGATATAACTTTCCCCACATTGCTTGAGTGTTTTCTACTGTCATATGCCTTCCCACCTGACACAGTGGCATATCTTTTAACTAACAAATGACTTTGTCGCTCTCTCCCTTCTTCCATTCAAGCTCTCCTTTTTCCTTCAGCTGTCCTCGTCACCTCATCCCTTCCTTTCTCAAGTTAACAGAGCGAGGTGGGAGGAACATGGGGATAAGGTTGAGGTTAAAGGTTTCAGGGCAGAGCCTAACATAATGCTGTGTTTGTAGGACCAAAGTGGTAGCTGGTAATGTGGGGGGGTGCAGAGGAAACTAAAGCTCAACACTGAGCCTCTGAGAATAAGGGACTACACCTCACAGCTGTGTACATAGACTAAAAACAGACAAATTAACGTTGAGTCGGACTGACGAGGGGTAGCCATGTTGACACGGGTTCCAGAACATTCTGTCACTAAAGCTATACTGCTGGCATTCTACAATCCCCCTAGCCTGACTCATTCTTATAAATATGAGGGAGAGGAGAAGTGTAATTGGAAGACAGAGTGAGAAGGGTAGAGACCAATTGGGAGATGGGTAGAGACCGAGAGGGGGAAGGGTGGTAGAGACAGAAGGAGAAGGGTTGTAGAGAGACAGTGGGATAAGGGTGGTAAAGACACTGAGACAGAGTGAAACTGTGGCTTAGAATTCAGCAAAAATTAGATGGGAGTAAAGGCAGTACCAGAGAGCCAGGCAGAGAATTGAATAGAAGATGGACAGCAGAAGGATTTTCACGAGGAGGGACAGAGTAACAAATCAGAGAAGAAATTTGAGGAGAGGGGTTGGACTTAACCAGTGACTCAATAGTGTCCTGGCAACACTATTATTGGACTGTGAAGCATGACTGCTTTGATGTGGTTTTATGTGCCCGCTTGAATATGCGTGCCAGTCAAGCCGTGCAATAAAATAGAGATTAATGGCAGGACATGTGATCTGAATGACAGTTCTCTGACACTGCAATAGCTAAACACATAATAAATACACCTTATTACACTGTCTACAGCTATTACAAAGTACTTTTAAGAATTACCACAAACAAAATGCTGCATGGTGACATGTTCACGAAAGCGACAATTTCCCTTTGTCATCCTCCATTGAATTGCATTAACGTTGAACAAATCTTCAACAAGGCATTGTTCTGGATGGGCAGAGAAAGAGGACATCTAGTGGAGTAGAGAAGACTGAAAACAACTCCCATTTCCCTCAGCGTCCCCCACCAACCCCACTCTTGAATATGTTTTCAGCAGCATCATACTGGCTATCAATACCATAGTCAGACAGACACAGTTATCAGGTAGTAATAAATATTTTATTTTTTCCCATCAATTCAATATTAAAAATGAAGTTCATGACATACGTTCTCAAGGTTAGCTCATCTGTCTATATTAGTTTATGTGTAACAGTGTGTTGAATGGTGTGCATTTCTCTACATAATTATTTACAAGTAGAAGAAACTGCTCCACATAAATCATGTTGGCATGGCGATCATCGGCCTCCTCCATTAGCTGCTCCACCCCCGGACTGATCCTGAGCTCCTGACATCATCAGGAAGAGAACGAGGGGAACAATGTACATCCACTGGAGAGAGGAAGGCAGAAGTTCATGTTATTATCAAATGATTACAAGATGTTAATCTAACTCAGGGTAAGACTACAAGCTGTGATTAGTGATGCTGCTCCTGCACAACAGTCCCACAGTTTCATCCCATTCAATGTCCACCTCACTCAGCAAACGAGAGAAGGACAAAGAGTGGCTGAGAGAGAGGTGAACAGTGAAGTGAGACACAACTCAGGGTCAATGCCAATGACAAGTGTGTAAAAGGAGGCACAAAATGACTGTGGTGACTTTGGCTACTTAAACTGTGATAATCTAAGCAATGAAGGTGTGTATGTTGTCCAATCCTATTTTACCAGAGTGCTTCAGCTTATTACTAATCAATGGGACACACCTGGATTAATTAAAGGTCTGCAGTGACAAAAAAAACTGATCATTAGCACTGGATCATTAGCATTGACCTTGAATGACAAGGACAGGAAGGGAGGGACAAACAGGAAAAATGATTAGTGAAAAATGTTAGCGTTAATCAAATCCGTGAACAGTATAACACATATATACATAAGCTTGCAAGAAGCAGAAGAGACACGGAGCGCGGCACAGACATAGGCTGACAGCCCAGAGTGAGTTGCTGAATGAGCCAAAGTGAGAACAGTACTTGAGTGGGAATCAGCTCTGCTGCTCTTCGGCTCCCCCTGCTGAGGGTTGTGCCGAACTGCTGGCCATGAGGAAGATTGCACCTCCCAGAATCAAATACCACTGGAACACAGCACAGCACGAAGTCAACAAACGGCACAGCACAGCACTGAGTCAACAAATGACACAGTCACAATCAGCAACACAAACTCAGACAACAGCACTGATTAAATCAAACACAGCAATGGAAGCACAGCACATAAAACGACACAGCACAGAGCCCTATACTGTGAATGCGGTTGGAGCAGTTAGTGAGGTAACGTTGGTCAGCGGCGTTAAACTCGGGATACTACCCTACTCCCATTCGGGTTAACTCAGGGCTAACTCCATTTATCCTGAATGAAGTGTCTGAGCTGCGAGTCGAGGACCAACGCAATCAGATTCCCTCCCTCTCGCAAAGATTGCGTCACCATCCCCTTCATTTGAGGAAGACGGCTTTGTGTGTTAAAATACGTAGAGTTAGCGGCAGGCGGACAACCAATATCAACCGTCGGAGTACGGATAAAGCCTGAGCTGGAATGTGAAGCTAACTGAAGCTAGCTAGCTTTAGAAAACCCTGAGTAGCTTCAAATCGTAGCATACCCCTCAGGACAGGACATATCCGGATTGGCTAGGGTTAGACAAAACAAAGACACCTAACAACATGCACATATACACCGAGTATACCAAACTTAGGAACACGTTCCTAATATTCAGTTGCACCACCCTCTTTGCCCTCAGAACAGCCTCAATTCATTGGGACATGGACTCTACAAGTAGGGCTGTTACAGTGACCGCATTACTGCCACACGGGCGATCACTAGTCATGATTTCAGTCAAATTCCACGTGACCGTTTAGTCACGGTAATTAGGCTTCTTCAAGCTCTTATGCTGCTGCTGATCATTAGTAGCCTACAAAACTTGCTAACTGCCTGGTACTCAGCTCTCTACTGTCCCTCTAATCACTTTGACATCAATGCAAATGTAATCGAAAATCAAAACACGTAATCTGAGCCCATGCGTGTGATGGCCTCTTAAACAGAGGAGGATCCCGTCAGCTTTCTATGGGCTAGGCCTACTATATTTATTTATCAACTTTCATAATATTAAGCACATTGCTTCTCTTTACAACAGGAGATTAGCTGACCTGGCTGGCAAGAAAATGAACCACGTGAAAATCGTCCTCTATTCGCTATTTAAGTGCATAGATGACATGTATTTCTTCCCCCTGCCCGTTCCGACACGTGGATAATGGTACATTCTAAATCAAATACTAAATAATATGTGTGAAATTTAGTTATGTAAAGACAAGAATAAATCAAGAATAGTCTGATGGGTGATAATATTAGTCTATCACTTGTGAATGATGCCCAGCTTGTGTGCAGTAAGGAAAGAAACAGCGCATGCCTTTTTTTGCGACTCTTTCAAATCATAGTCACACACCTCATGTAGCCTAGTTGTGATACAAACCATATCAAAAGTGGCCAAATAACTTCTGAAAATGATGCATATTAAATCAGCTTTACAACGGGTTCAGAGCCTAACTGGCATACATACGCAGCATGTGAGTCATGTTTGGGGGAAGACAATTTTCACCATAAGGTGTATTTTTATAAATATATAAATAAAAGCATTACATGCATAATCACATTTGCGGTCACCTTTGAGAATGATATTATCCCACTAATGGACAGCCGCACTTTTAGCCTACTGCCATGTGCGCATTGCTGCGCTTATAATGTAAAGAAATGCCTAATAGTTTAGCAACATTTTAAACTAAATGTTCTGATCTGTTGTGTCAGCTTCATTGCTTAAAAAATGTTTTTTTGATGCTAGTGGTTGTATTCATTTGGGATCTATCCCATCCCACAACTGTCCCAGACTATTTTGGGAATATTTATTTCTCGCACAGAATAGGTCCATTTTTGTACTATGGGGGATAGTAGATTGACATAGTCTAGTGCTTTTGCTATTCGTTAGGCCTTCTCATCTTGTTGACTGACGAAAAGTAAATGTGGACAGTTCTTCCAATATCTTCAATATGTGCCTCGGAATTGGATAAGGACGTACGCAGTGGCGTCCCCAAAGTGTCTGTCTTCACTTGTAGCCTGTGAGAAAGACATGATCACGTGACGGAGAGCCATTTGAGTGAGAGGTGCTTTGGATCATGCAGCCGGGAGAAGGGAATTATAATTATTATATTCAGCCCAAGGGCACAACGACCACTGGTGGCAATGGCATGGATTTTTTAAGGAGCAGTACGGCCACACAAAGGGGATGCCACCAGGAAATTCGAGGCATTATCAAGTGCTTGTCAAATTGTGAATGAAAGACTGATGTGTACAACCTACGCAAGAAACAAAGCAGAGCTCATGCCTTTCATGCGACTTTTTTCAAATCATCATTAGTCGCATCATGCAGCCTTAGAATGTATTAAAAATCAACACATATAGTCCAACATTTGTATCACAACTAAAGTTACATAAATCTCTAAATTAAGGAGTACCTGTTTCTTTGTTAATTGCTCAACACAGAATAGCCGCATGTGCGCACTCCCTCAAATCAAAATATCCTTTCTATTTTATTCTTCATATTATAAAATCATATCAAATAATGCCACGGAATTCTAGCAAATCTTGTCTGCTAAATCAACTAGTGCAGCCCACAGCCACATGGCATAGCCAGATCAGGGCCTAACACTCAGAGTATGCTACCCTGTTCTGAAATAGACCACATTTTCTTCATGTCATGTTTCTTTAGACCTGTCTAAAATAAATAATGGATTTATTGTGAAGGTGTAGGCTATATTGCATTTTAAAATGTAGATGTTCCAAAGATCTCCATCAGTTGCTTGTAGGCTGTGCGTGGAAGACAGGAGATGCTAAATGTGTTTATGTTAATTAACGGTAAATTACCGTGAGACCGACAGTTATTTGCTTGACAATCACCGGCTTATGAAATTTCATTACTGCCACAGCCCTATCTACAAGGTGTTGAAAGTGTTGATGTCCTTTGGGCGGTGGACCATTCTTGATATACACGGGAAAGTGTTGAGAGCGGACAAATCCAGCAGCGTTGCATTTCTTGACACAAACCGGTGCGCCTGGCACCTACATACCATGTTCAAAGTCACTTAAATATTTTGTCTTGCCCATATACCCTCTGAACGGCACACATACACAATCCATGTCTCAATTGTCTCGAGGCTTAAAAATCCTTCTTTAACCTGTCTCCTCCCCTTCATCTACACTGATTGAAGTGGATTTAACAAGTGACAATAAGGGATCAAAGCTTTCACCTGGATTCGCCTGGTCAGTCTGTCATGGAAAGAGCAGGTGTTCCTAATGTTTCGTACACTTAGTGTATATATATAATGGAACAGAGCAGCTCAAGACTGAACAGCAGAGTGGAGTTTAAAAGACTTGAAGAGCCCAGGGATAGACCCAATAGACGGTCATAATGACACAGTGCAGGACACAAACCACAGATGTCTATGCACACTTACATATTTGGCAAAGAAGGATTTCTGCTCCTGTGGCTTGCCTCTCTTTTCATGTTCTATGTCCATGCGCTCAATAAACAGAGCAGTCTCCGGCCTGGGGGAGAGGATGATGAAGGATATTGTTAGACAGAGAAAGAGAAAGGTTGAAGTCGACCCAAAAGAGTTAGAAAATCAAATCAAATTAAGATTTGATAAAGCCAGAACCATATTTCTGTGACCAGAAAGAACATCAATAAGGACTGATGACTCACTGGGGTGCATTGGTAGGCGCTATGATGGTCAGCGTAGTGTTAAAGGCCTCCAGATCAACTTCGTCCTCCACCTCTGTCCCCCGACACGCGCCTGGAATGGTCACTATGGAAACGCCGATGAGGTAGCCTGAGACATCCGTGTGGAGGGTGATGACATCGCTGAGGTGGGACTCAACTAAAGAGCACTGAGGGAGACAGAGAAGAAACAGATATGTTTACAAAAGAAAATACCAATGAGGTGTGTTGTCTTTTTAATTTCAGCTTGCTATGAGGGTGAGACACACATACCGCTCTGACGAACGCCGTCAGGTAGCCATCCATCTGGCGCTCTGTCTGCCTGTCTGTCAAAGACACTCTGGGCACTCGGATTTTGTACAGACCATCCACAGCAGCCACTTCCTAAGTCAGAGGGACAGGAGGGATACAGATTCAGAACAAAATCCTGACTGCTGACAGTAAACTCCAAACCACATCTGCCTCTACCTTCCTCTCCCACCTTCAGAGTGTTCCTGTCCTCCTCTGATAGCTGGCTCTGGGAGAGGGACACACTGGTCTCCCTCCCACCCCTTAACTGCAGAGCTCCACGCATACGGAACCGAGACACATCATCTGAAAGAAAGAAATGGTATAACAACACACGATGATCACCAAAATCATGACCTTGATATCTCCCTAATTTGGTAAATAGAACCTTGAAGAATAACGTATCAGTTAGACAATACATACTCACCAACTTGAAAGGAATGCTCAAGAGGGACAGAGAATCCACTGAAGTCTGTGTCCAGCCCATCACCAGTCTGCAGAGAAGGAAATAGATGCAGTTTTACTAGAAAGAATAGATTCTGACTCTTGCTTACAGGTACACTGTGGTGAAACAAGCTTACTGTTTAGATTAAGACACTGCGGAGCTGGAGCGAGATATGGCTTGGAAAACGTACCTCAATCCACAGATGTGTTGTACTAGGAATTGTCCAATTATCCCAAATGTTAGACCGAGAATTTATTTTTTAATGGCAGTGTCTGTCAGCCAATCAGCTCCTTTGCTGTCCCCCCGACTAAAATAAAATATTGGTCGACCAAGAGTTGTCTGTTCTTTCGACCAATCGATTGACACATCCTATATGTTTCAACTATATGCACAGAGCCTGTCTGATGCTTTAAGCGAACTGTTTGATGAAATAGTTAAGACACAAATGACTAGAGGGAGTCCGACCGCAATTGATTTGATTGTGCTGCCTGGCTCAGATTTGCTGCTCTGTGTTACAAAAAAAAGAGACAGTGAATGACTGTGTGACTAGCACCCGTTGTCTCTCTCTCCTCCCTGCTGCAGAGACCACCACAGAACATCAGTGTGTATAGTGTTGTCTCTCTCTCCTTCCTGCTGCAGAGACCACCACAGAACATCAGTGTGTATATCACTGTCTGTGTTGCTGAAGCTGCAACATAATTACAGCCATTTCTGACTGAAAAGTTCTGTTACCGAAATTCCTCATTTGTTTCGGAAAAACTATCCCTATTCCCTCAACCTGTGCTCTCTTTATGTGACATATGTATGCTTCGCAATCACGTGACCAATAGGGACTGACCTATAGCATATCATAATCACATCAATAAATTGGTTATAACAAACTCTGTACACCTTAACACATGTGACAGCAAAATGAATGCAGAGGACGTGACAAATAAACTTGAAGCAGGGGAACGTTTACTGGTTGGGCAGGAGGTAAAGGGGAAGCCAGATGGGTGGAATAAATTTTGCTAGTTGTGGAAAATACTGGAGATCAAGAAAAAGATGGTATGGAGCAAGCGCTGCGTGCATATTAGTCCTGTGTGTGCCAAACAGGTGCCATTAGACTACAATATAATTTTCCTGACTGTTTCGAACAATGTAAACAACACTAAATAAATTAGTCTGTTGTAATGTTTTTTTGTAAAGCCTTTATTACAGCAAAGACTAAAATCATTTGTGAATGCATTTCCGAAATGAAACGGTTTAGGCCTATTTATTGTTTACGCTAATTATTAATTAAATCATTGCTTGTTATTTTAAAACTAAAATGCTCGATTCCATTGCTGTGTGATGACATGAACGGATAAATGATTGAGTGATGCAGTAGCCTATATAAGTATATAGGCCTAAGTAAGTTATGGTATTAAGACTAAACAGGATGCACTCTTTGGCCTAAAGCTTGATGGTGGTTATACGAGGTTGCTATACTATGCCTGCTCATGATAATGACAGGACTTATTATTATAAGGATGACCATAATAATAATAACAATATGAAGGAGATCAAGGAAAAGGGGTTATTATTATCATAAATATATTTTTTCGGTCAATTTGGAACAGGGCAAAAAATACATTATAAATAATGCCAGAGAGGCTGGTCTAATTTTTTTTTTTTAAGTGTAAAGCCTTTATTACAGCATAGCAAAGATTAAAAACAGCAGAATTTGTGAAATTGTTGGTGCTCACAGAATCAGTAGGCTATCAACTAAACACTCAAATAGGCAACAGAAGCAGGATCTGTCTTACATTTAACAGTGAGGCTAGACCTAATTAATTTGGCGTTTCCTCTCTCCTCATTTTTCTTAGACAATTAAGGCAAGGGCTGTTTTCTCCTCTAACTAGCTGCTGCCTCAGCCGCATTGTTCTCAACACCAATATGATGGTTTACTTTGATTAGCAGTCCTTCATTCTTCTCGGTGGTGTAACAGTTGGGATAATGGGACATTTTGAAGTGTAACGCATTTTCTCATCCCCCGTGGTGTATTAACCTAAGCAAGAATCGAAACTATCCGAACCCCAACGCAGATGTAAACAAGCGTAGGATCGGAATCTATTCTGGCTAGTAGTTTTACTTACTGCATTGGCAGTTCCCAGGGCAGATCTGCACTATGGGCTGCATAACTAATTTGATTGGCTTTTGAAAGTTGGGGGTAGAACATTTTTCAATAGAAGTGCTGCAGCAAGAAGGAACAAAACGTGCAGTAGGCTAACGTTAGATAGGGCCCCATTGGATGCTGTAATATAGATATATACCCTGGGAACACTTTACAATGAGCAGTTCAGATGTAAGATGAGATAGTGGTATTGACCCGAATTCTTCTTGGCTTGATTTACAGTGCGTATGTGTTGAACACATCCGCGCAACATTACAAATGACTACCATGGCGTGACAGATTGAGCACCACCACCAAGGCTGTCAAAACCACCTACCTAGATAACGTTAGCTAGCTAACTACGGCTAGCTAAACAACACAATATCAATCTAGCTAGCGTTACTATAACGCTAATTTTGCTGCCTACTTAGCCAACGTTGCATGTTTGATAGACGTTGGTGAAAACATTATCTGCACAGTAAGTAACGCTGTATTTGATGCATATTGAACAGCTGTTTTGCATTCATGTGTTGTCTTCATTAACTCATTTGGCTAGTTAGCTAAGGTCGGACGATTAGCAAGAGCTAACAGCAAGCACACTAGTTGTCTAAGTTAATGGAATTAGATATTGGCAAAGAAAAAAAAAAAGTGGTTTTGACATACCTTTCTGCCAGTGTTGCAACACGCAAAATCAGCACACAATATAAGTATTGTGGGAATAATTGACAGTAACAAAAACGACCGTGGAACTGAAGCCATTTTGTCGGACCGTGCGTCAAAGTAAACATGGAACTACAATGTTACGCGATGACGTAGTATACTGGAGAAAGAGCACTGACCTATAGTAAACTGCAGGTGGCTATAGAGTAGCGTTGATAGCAAACTTCATGCAGGACTGTTGAAATGTCTAAAACAGAAAATTGAAAAACGAAAGGAAGGCCAAATCTTTGGTGACTCAGGTGTGAAACGCCAACCCTCACAATTCAATAATGCTTAGGCCTAAATGTCAGAAATGCAGACACATCGATGGCTCTGAACGAACTTTATTTAACTCTGCAAACTGGAAACGATTTATCCGGAGGCTGCATTCATTGTAGCTGGGGATTTTAACAAGGCTAATCTGAAAACAAGACTCCCTAAATTTTATCAGCATATCGATTGCGCAACCAGGGGTGGAAAGACCCTGGATCATTGTTACTCTAACTTCCGCGACGCATATAAGGCCCTGCCCCGCCCCCCTTTCGGAAAAGCTGACCACGACTCCATTTTGTTGATCCCTGCCTACAGACAGAAACTAAAACAAGAGGCTCCCACGCTGAGGTCTGTCCAACGCTGGTCCGACCAAGCTGACTCCACACTCCAAGACTGCTTCCATCACGTGGACTGGGAGATGTTTCGTATTGCGTCAGACAACAACATTGACGAATACGCTGATTCGGTGTGCGAGTTCATTAGAACGTGCGTTGAAGATGTCGTTCCCATAGCAACGATTAAAACATTCCCTAACCAGAAACCTTGGATTGATGGCAGCATTCGTGTGAAACTGAAGGCACGAACCACTGCTTTTAATCAGGGCAAGGTGTCTGGTAACATGACTGAATACAATCAGTGCAGCTATTCCCTCCGCAAGGCTATCAAACAAGCTAAGCGCCAGTACAGAGACAAAGTAGAATCTCAATTCAACGGCTCAGACACAAGAGGCATGTGGCAGGGTCTACAGTCAATCACGGACTACAGGAAGAAACCCAGCCCAGTCACGGACCAGGATGTCTTGCTCCCAGGCAGACTAAATAACTTTTTTGCCCGCTTTGAGGACAATACAGTGCCACTGACACGGCCTGCAACGAAAACATGCGGTCTCTCCTTCACTGCAGCCGAAGTGAGTAAGACATTTAAACGTGTTAACCCTCGCAAGGCTGCAGGCCCAGACGGCATCCCCAGCCGCGCCCTCAGAGCATGCGCAGACCAGCTGGCCGGTGTGTTTACGGACATATTCATTCAATCCCTATACCAGTCTGCTGTTCCCACATGCTTCAAGAGGGCCACCATTGTTCCTGTTCCCAAGAAAGCTAAGGTAACTGAGCTAAACGACTACCGCCCCGTAGCACTCACATCCGTCATCATGAAGTGCTTTGAGAGACTAGTCAAGGACCATATCACCTCCACCCTACCTGACACCCTAGACCCACTCCAATTTGCTTACCGCCCAAATAGGTCCACAGACGATGCAATCTCAACCACACTGCACACTGCCCTAACCCATCTGGACAAGAGGAATACCTATGTGAGAATGCTGTTCATCGACTACAGCTCGGCATTCAACACCATAGTACCCTCCAAGCTCGTCATCAAGCTCGAGACCCTGGGTCTCGACCCCGACCCCCCCTGTGCAACTGGGTTCTGGACTTCCTGACGGCCGCCCCCAGGTGGTGAGGGTAGGCAACAACATCTCCTCCCCGCTGATCCTCAACACTGGGGCCCCACAAGGGTGCGTTCTGAGCCCTCTCCTGTACTCCCTGTTCACCCACGACTGCGTGGCCATGCACGCCTCCAACTCAATCATCAAGTTTGCGGACGACACAACAGTGGTAGGCTTGATTACCAACAACGACGAGACGGCCTACAGAGAGGAGGTGAGGGCCCTCGGAGTGTGGTGTCAGGAAAATAACCTCACACTCAACGTCAACAAAACTAAGGAGATGATTGTGGACTTCAGGAAACAGCAGAGGGAACACCCCCCCATCCACATCGATGGAACAGTAGTGGAGAGGGTAGCAAGTTTTAAGTTCCTCGGCATACACATCACAGACAAACTGAATTGGTCCACTCACACAGACAGCATCGTGAGGAAGGCGCAGCAGCGCCTCTTCAACCTCAGGAGGCTGAAGAAATTCGGCTTGTCACCAAAAGCACTCACAAACTTCTACAGATGCACAATCGAGAGCATCCTGGCGGGCTGTATCACCGCCTGGTATGGCAACTGCACCGCCCTCAACCGTAAGGCTCTCCAGAGGGTAGTGAGGTCTGCACAACGCATCACCGGGGGCAAACTACCTGCCCTCCAGGACACCTACACCACCCGATGCTACAGGAAGGCCATAAAGATCATCAAGGACATCAACCACCCGAGCCACTGCCTGTTCACCCCGCTGTCATCCAGGTCAGTACAGGTGCATCAAAGCTGGGACCGAGAGACTGAAAAACAGCTTCAATCTCAAGGCCATCAGACTGTTAAACAGCCACCACTAACATTGAGTGGCTACTGCCAACACACTGTCAATGACACTGACTCTACTCCAGCCACTTTAATAATGGGAATTGATGGGAAATGATGTAAATATATCACTAGCCACTTTAAACAATGCTACCTTATATAATGTTACTTACCCTACATTATTCATCTCATATGCATACGTAGATACTGTACTCTATATCATCGACTGCATCCTTATGTAATACATGTATCACTAGCCACTTTAACTATGCCACTTGGTTTACATACTCATCTCATATGTATATACTGTACTCGATATCATCTACTGTATCTTGCCTATGCTGCTCTGTACCATCACTCATTCATATATCCTTATGTACATATTCTTTATCCCCTTACACTGTGTATAAGACAGTAGTTTTTTTGGAATTGTTAGTTAGATTACTTGTTCGTTATTACTGCATTGTCGGAACTAGAAGCACAAGCATTTCGCTACACTCGCATTAACATCTGCTAACCATGTGTATGTGACAAATAAAATTTGATTTGATTTGATGTATTGTAGCGACACGCACAGACGTGTCATGTGTGTGTTAGGCTATTAGCTGGTTGTATTGAACTTACCAGTACCCAGTGTTCGCGGGGTCCAACATGCCAATCAACCTGCTATATGCCAATCACGGGAATGCCTGTAATGTTCTGATGCTGGGCATCCTGGCGGTTGGCGGAGTGGCGTGGAGGGGGGTTGGGCAGGGGGATGGAGCATTGGAAGTTGAGACAAGGTTTAGCCATTGTTCTTTCTCTTATGTCTGGCCTTCACAAGAGGAGGTCACGGTTGTTTTATAGATTGTAAAATATAATCAAGCCTACACAACAGTGGTAGGCTTGATTACCAACAACGACGAGACGGCCTACAGGGAGGAGGTGAGGGCCCTCGGAGTGTGGTGTCAGGAAAATAAGGTCAACAAAACTAAGGAGATGATTGTGGACTTCAGGAAACAGCAGAGGGAACACCCCCCTATCCACATCGATGGAACAGTAGTGGAGAGGGTAGTAAGTTTTAAGTTCCTCGGCGTACACATCACAGACAAACTGAATTGGTCCACCCACACAGACAGCATCGTGAAGAAGGCGCAGCAGCGCCTCTTCAACCTCAGGAGGCTGAAGAAATTTGGCTTGTCACCAAAAGCACTCACAAACTTCTACAGATGCACAATCGAGAGCATCCTGTCGGGCTGTATCACCGCCTGGTATGGCAACTGCTCCGCCCACGACCGTAAGGCTCTCCAGAGGGTAGTGAGGTCTGCACAATGCATCACCGGGGGCAAACTACCTGCCCTCCAGGACACCTACACCACCCGATGTCACAGGAAGGCCATAAAGATCATCAAGGACAACAACCACCCGAGCCACTGCCTGTTCACCCCGCTATCATCCAGAAGGCGAGGTCAGTACAGGTGCATCAAAGCTGGGACCGAGAGACTGAAAAACAGCTTCAATCTCAAGGCCATCCGCTTGTTAAACAGCCACCACTAACATTGAGTGGCTGCTGCCAACACACTGACTCAACTCCAGCCACTTTAATAATGGGAATTGATGGGAATTGATGTAAAATATATCACTAGCCACTTTAAACTATGCCACTTTGTTTACATACTCATCTCATATGTATATACTGTACTCGATACCATCTACTGCATCATGCCTATGCCGCTCTGTACCATCACTCATTCATATATCTTTATGTACATATTCTTTATCCCTTTACACTTGTGTGTATAAGGTAGTAGTTTTGGAATTGTTAGCTAGATTACTCGTTGGTTATTACTGCATTGTCGGAACTAGAAGCACAAGCATTTCGCTACACTCGCATTAACATCTGCTAACCATGTGTATGTGACAAATAAAATTTGATTTGATTTGATTGTCCTTCATTTATTTGGCGTGGGCTACGGCCAAACAGTAACCTGTGTGAAGTTAGGTTAATCACTCGTAAACTCAACCCTCTGTCTGGACAATTGTTCCTCTATGACGTAGTCAGGTCATTAAAAAAACAAATACATTACAGTTCCTCAATGTAGGATGCAAGCATTTTTGTAAACATGTGGTTAGCGTGTAATTGAATAAATGTTTTATTTTGTTTAAAAAAGTTGAATAAGATAGTACTTTATTAATCTCCCAAAGGGGAAATTTGATAAAACAATAAAACACAACAAAGGACGCACAGACGCTAAAAGCAGAACATCAAACAAATGTAAAAAACTAAGTGTTCTTGTGACTTATTGAAGAACATGTGATTAGTCTTGTTCAAAACATAATGTGTTGAGCTCCCATTCTTTGCGTTTTAATTTCACTGTCTTAATATATTACCCTTCTTTTACAAAATAATTTATAGGCCTAGGGTTATCCGTGAGACTAATTATGTATATTATGGACTTCAAATATATTATTTGCTGTGACATAGAGAGTGAGTGCGAGCATAATAGTAAATGGTCTACACAGATACTCACATTGTCACACATGCAATACAAGCAAAAGGCCCAGGAGTGTAGTCATGTACCATCCTGTTTCACTTGAAACCTGTTTATTTTACCTTCCTTCCCAGGATTCCTGTTTCTGTCTGAATGTGTGAGCGTTGCTTATGGGACATAGCAAATCCCCTGCAATGTGATTCTCTCAAATTCTTGCTTTGAATCCATTCCCTCTCGCTGGGGCTGCACATCACTCTCTGTCACCACTCTCAGACAATGGTACTGCCTCCCTGTACACCCCTCCATACTATTCTTAGGACAATCAGCACCATGTACACAGCATGTCCCTTCATGTGAAACTGTAGAATGACCTTCAAAAAGAATAATCTGGATGCATTACGAAACTAGAGCGAAATAAGATTTTCATGTAATTTAATCCACAGAGTAAGGATTGTTGACATATATTTGACATTTTTATCTTAACGCATAATTGAGAAATAATTAATTGAATTTAGAATATTTTTGACATTTTGGCCTTACCCAGGCCTCCTTTAAGACTCAATAATGTTTCATCTGTAGCTGCTACAAAGCAACAATTGGTGTCAACAATCCTTCCAAAAGACCCTTCTATGGATTACATTTTGTGGAAATCTCTGAAATCACCTTCTTTTGTTGTAGTTTGTGAGGAATCACCCATTAATATCTTATGAGCCCCTACTGAGAAGTTAAGAACCTTGGAAGATCAGAGTGGGTGCACCAGTTGGTGTATGGTCCTTAACTTGTATCTCAAATTAGAATTTTAGTGTTAAAATAATCAAGTGTCAACCTCTAATATGGATCATTCAGTCCACTCGGGTCAGATCTATAGTAGCAGTTCAGGTCCATTCCATGAAATCCAAATAAAAATCCATTTAAATTACAGGTTGTAATTCAACAAAATAGAAAAAATGCTAAGAGGGATGAATACTTTTGCAAGGCACTGTACGTTGTTATTCTGGCACCACTCGGCCAGGTCTCTGACCTCTTCCCTTTAGGCTGTCTCGTCGTTGTCGGTGATCAGGCCTACCACTGTTGTGTCGTCTGCAAACTTAATGATGGTGTTTAAGTCGTGCCTGGCCACACAGTCGTGTGTGAACAGGGAGTACAGAAGGGGACTGAGCACACACCCTTGAGGGACTCCAGTGTTCAGGATCAGCGTGGCGGATGTGTTGCTACCTACCCTCACCACCTGGGGGCGGCCCGTCAGGAAGTCCAGGATCCAGTTGCAGAGGGAGGTGTTTAGTCCCAGAATCCTTAGCTTAGTGATGAGCTTTGAGGGCACTATGGTGTTGAACGCTGAGCTGTAGTCCAGGTGGGAAAGGGCAGTGTGGAGTGTAATAGAGATTGCATCATCTGTGGATCTGTTTGGGCGGTATGCAAATTGGTGTGTGTCTAGGATTTCTGAGATAATGGTGATAATATGAGCCAATGCCAGCCTTTCAAAGCACTTCATGGCTACGGATGTGAGTGCTACGGGTCTGTGGTCATTTAGGCAGGTTACCTTAGTGTACTTGGGCACAGGGACTATGGTGGTCTGTTGGTATTACAGACTCAGTTAGGGACATGTTGAAAATGTCAGTGAAGAGACATGCCAGTTGGTTAGCAAATGCCAGGAGCACATGTCCTGGTAATCCGTCTGGCCCCACGGCCTTGTGAATGCTGACCTGTTTAAAGGTCTTACTCACGTCGGCAACGGAGAGCGTGATCACACAGTCGTCCGGAACAGCTGATGCTGTCATGCATGCCTCAGTGTTGCTTGCCTTGAAGCGAGCATAGAAGTGATTTAGCTCATCTGGTAGGCTTGTGTCACTGGACAGCTCGTGGCTGTGCTTCCCTTTGTAGTCTGTATTAGTTTGCAGGCCCTGCCACATAAGACAAGCGTCGGAGCCGGTGTTGTACGATTCGATCTTAGTCCTGTATTGGCGCTTTGCCTGTTTGATGGTTTGTCAGAAGGCATAGCAGGATTTCTTATAAGCTTTCCTGGTTAGAGTCCCGCACCTTGAAAGCGGCGGTTCTACTCTTTAGCTCAGTGCGAATGTTGCCTGTAATCAATGGCTTCTGGTTGGGGTATGTGCGTACAGTCACTGTGGAGACAACGTCCTCGAACCACTTATTGATAAAGGCAGTGACTGATGTGGTGTACTCTTCAATGCCATCAAAAGAATCCGGGAACATGTTCCAGTCTGTGCTAGCAAAACAGTCCTGTAGTTTAGCATCTGCTTCATCTGACCGCTTTTTTATTGACCAAGTCACTGGTGCTTCCTGCTTTAATTTTTGCTTATACACAGGATTCAGGAGGATAGAATTGTGGTCAGATTTGCCAAATGGAGGGCAAGGGAGAGCTTTGTATGCGTCTCTGTGTGTGGAGTACAGGTGATCTAGAATTTTTTCCCTCTGGTTGCGCATTTAACATGCTGATAGAAATGAGGTAAAACAGATTTAAGTTTCCCTGCATTAAAGTCCCCGGCCACTAGGAGTGCCGCCTCTGGGTGTGAGGTTTCCTGTTTGCTTATTTCCTTATACAGCTGACTGAGTGCGGTCTTAGTGCCAGCATCCGTCTGTGTTGGTAAATAAACAGCCACAAAAAATATAGATGAAAACTCTCTTGGCAAATAGTGTGGTCTACAGCTTATCATGAGATACTCTACTTCAGGCGAGCAAAATCTAGAGACTTCCTTAGATTTTGGGTACCAGCTGTTCTTTACAAATATGCAAATAATACATATGGAATTATGTAGTATCCCAAAAAGTGTTAAACAAATCAAAATATATTTTACATTTGAGATTCTTCAAAGTAGCCACTCATTTGCCTTGATGACAGCTTTGCATACTCTTAGCATTCTCTCAACCAGCTTCATGAGGTTGTCACCTGGAATGTATTTCAATTAACAGGTGTGCGACAGACCATCATTACTTTAAGACATGAAGGTCAGTCAATCCAGAATATTTCAAGAACTTTGAAAGTTTCTTCAAGTGCAGTTGCAAAAACCATCAAGCGCTATGATGAAACTGGCTCTTATGAGGACCGCCACAGGTAAGGAAGAGCCAGAGTTACCTCTGCTGCAGAGGATATGTTTATTAGAGTTAACTGCATCTTAGATTGCAGCCCAAATAAATGCTTCACAGAGTTCAAGTAACAGACATAACTCAACATCAACTGTTCAAAGGAGACTGTGTGAATCGGACCAAGAAACACGAGCAAAGGACATTAGACCGGTGGAAATCTGTCCTTTGGTCTGATGAGTCCAAATTGTAGATTTTTGGTTCCAACCACCGTGTCTTTGTGAGATGCAGAGTAGGTGAACGAATTATCTCCTTGTGTGTGGTTCCCACCGTGAAGCATGGAGGAGAAGGTGTGATGGTGTGGGGGAGCTTTGCTAGTGACACCGACAGTGATTTATTTCGAATTCAAGGCACACTTAACCAGCATGGCTACCACAGCATTCTGCAGCGATACGCCATCCCATCTGGTTTGAGCTTAGTGGGCCTACCATTTATTTTTCAACAGGACAATGACCCAAAACACCCCTCCAGGCTGTGTAAGGGCTATTTGACCAAGAAGGAGAGTGATGGAGTGCTGCATCAGATGACCTGGCCTCCACAATCACCCCACCTCAACCCAATTGAGATGGTTTGGGATGAGTTGGACTGCAGAGTGAAGGAAATGCAGCCTACAAGTGCTCAGCATATATGGGAACTCCTTCAAGACTGTTGGAAAAGCATCCCTCTTGAAGCTGGTTGAGAGAATGCCAAGAGTGTGCAAAGCTGTCATCAACGCAAAGGGTGGCTACTTTGAAGAATCTAAAATATATTTTGATTTGATGAAAACAAAATTGGTTATGACATGATTCCATATGTGTTATTTCATAGTTTTGATGTCTTCACTAAACAGGTGGGGCTCCACTGATTTTGTTGGATAAACCTGGGTCAATGGAAACTTGCCTAAGGTGTCTTGTGTTAGACAGTCAAAAGTGATATAGAGAACAGTCAGACAATCAACCTGTCAATCAATGCTAATCTGTGGGTAAATCAATTAGGTAATGGGCTGGCTCCTGCCCTACCGTGTTAACCAATTAACAGTTTCCAGCCCGGTCATCCTCTTCATTACTGCATCCAACCCCCATTCACCTCTATGTTGTCTTCTTTTCCTTCTCACCCTCTACCCCTTCCTTCTTTCCTCAGAGCTCCTGGATCCCCTCTAGGTGTCATCTGACAGTCTTTTCCTGGAGAGGGGGACTGAAGTGGAGAGGGAGGAGGGAATAAAAAGGGATGAAGGAGGAAAAGCAGACACTAACAGACAAGGAGTGAGGGAGACACAGTCGAAGGAAGAGAGACACACTATCGCAGCTATGCCCGAAGCCAAGAAGCCAGGTAAGCAGGTCCTACATATCATAAGCTTCAGTACTGTTGTATAGCTAGTGTCCTCTTTGGACTTCTGTGTATCTATATTGGTCAGTGTTCTTCCTGTCATCGACGAGACAGACTCTCTAGTACTCCCATAGGCTGGTTCCCTACGTAAGATAGTATGTTGTTGATAATGGGATACGTTGTTGTTTTTGCACTTTATACCCCCATAGCGTTCAAAGTAGTAATATATGAAGTTTATTGGCATATCTGTTGGGAAATGTTACGATAAGCATGACAAAGTGATGAAATCCTCTGAATTTACATAGGTTGCATTCATTATGAAGGTAGAGTGAGGTAAAGAGAAAAGTGGATGGCAGGAAAGATAGTGAGAATCTGCATGTTTTTGTGATGGTGGAGAGTCCAGGCGGTGGCAAGGTAGAGGCCTATCTCGTCTCAATAGTTAGTTTGGAACTTTTATTATTATAGACATTATGATAAGGGTTAAGTTAGGTCTATGGTTAGAGTGGATAGTTAGTTTAAATGTTGTTGATAGATATTTGATCTACTGAACATCTACAAACCATCTATTTGACACTATTGAAAATAGCACATATCTGTTAAAATGAGGTTATAGATCATAATAAGGTTCATGTTATTATTTGCACAGATCTGTGCTCTTTTACACCACAAAGTCTTCCCATGTCTGTAATAGACCCACACTGTTGATATGGGGGAAAAGGGGTTCAAGTGTGAGGACTTATACATTGTTGGCCTATATTCAGACAGCATTAACACCAGCAATACGTAGGTCTTTTATGCATGGAATTAGTTGTTGTGAAGACCTAGTCATTGCAGCTCCGGCATCTGTTGACAAAACATTGCCATAAGTGTCAGTGAAATTTATTGCCCGTATGTAGTAATGTTTGTCTTATCTAAGGGGATCTAAAATATGTCATGGTCTTTTTTCAACAGTGACCTTAAGGCACTGTAAATCACATGGCATCATGACATTTGAGAGACTCAAACAGGGAGGGAGGGAGAAGAATCATTCTTAGAAAGAAAGGTGCTATCTAGAACCCTAAATGGTTCTTGGGCTTTCCCCATAGGAGAACCCTTTGAATAACCCTTTTGGGTTCCATGTATAACCCTTTCTACAGAGGGTTCTACCTGGAACCAAAAAGCGTTCTACCTGGAACCAAAAAGGGTTCTCCTATGGGGACAGCTGAAAAACCCTTTTGAAACTATTTTTTCTAAGAGTGTAGTGTGGCAGAACAGAGTAGAGCAGTAGCATAGTAAAGCATACCGATAAGATGAGGGGAGAAAGATGAAGTGTCGGAGGAGGTTATGCCATGTCAGGTGTGACCTCTTCACATCACTTCTCTGCACCTCAGAGGCTCAATCTATCTGACCCTGATTGCCTGTCTACTTCACTTACACCTCTACTGAACTCTTTCATTGGGCTAACCGATTAATGTGGCCTGTTTGGATCCTTACCATAGACTATTAACTATATACAGTAAATGCATTCAAAGGACATACAATATATTGTACTGTATTTACTATATGTTTTCATTTTTTTTATTTTTACTGTACTCTGTCATCTTACCTTACACACCCTTCGTTTCACCACTGTTATTCCTGTTTATACTGCCTGCCTGGCCGGCTCAGAGTAATCCCACACCAATTTCTTTATGTCTCAGCCATGTGTTGCCAATCTAGCATCATGACATCATGTAGATCGTGTTCCTGTCACCACATTAATTCCATCCTTTAGACTGCACTCCCTTACTTTTCCACCAACCCCAATCCTTGCCCCCCTTTGAACTTCAACTCAGCCCCGGAGCCTTCCCCTCCCCCATGATGACTGTCTGGTACTCAAGAAGCCACTGGGACATGGAGAAAGCACGCTTCCCGATAAACAGCATTAAGAATAGTTCTGCAGCCCGTGTGCTTAGCCTGAGGAAGGGGATTGAGCATACCAGAGAGGGAATACCTAAGCTTGGTCAACCTAGTGTTGTGGAAAATATGAATATTTTATCAGAGATAATAATGATTAGCCATGAATGTCTTGTGTTTTGGACATACAGTATATGATTGTGAGACACATCATGGTATCAATTACACTCAGGCAATGTGAGGGGTGATAACAGGTGAAGAGTTGTTTGTTGACGCTGCTTCCCTTCATCAGGGGAGCGAAAATAACACAATTAATTATTCTCTGTAATGCAGTGAAAGATCAGCATCTTTACACCCGCCTCCCTGGGGGTCTGGAGCAGTAGACCGGTGCAGTGAAATGTCCCTAATAGAGTGTTATGATATCCCACCAACGTGTTTTGCAGTGGGGCCATTTGATTAGTGTAGGTTTAGGGTTTCATGATCCCTTCAAGTGGAGGCTCTTCAGAAGGGGAGAACCATCCTAATCAGTGAATACACATTTAAACAAATAGTGAAACATTTAAAAGTGATCTTTTTTAGATAAAACTCTACTAAAGATATTCACGTCACCAAATAACTGATGAAATCACTCTGTGAAGGTCTACAGTAGCCTTAACAGCACTCTGTAGGGTAGCACCATGGTGTAGCCAAAGGACAGCTATTTTCCGTCCTCTTCTGGATACATTGACTTCAATACAAAACTTAGGAGGCTCATGGATCTCACCCCCTTCCATAGACATATACAGTAATTATGACAACTTCCGGAGGACGTCCTCCCACCTATCAGAGTTCTTGCAGCATGAACTGACATGTTGTCCATGGATCAGAGAATTAATCTAAAACTGAAAGTATAAGCTACAGCTAGCTATAGCACTGCAGTGCATAACATGTGGTGAGTAATTGACTCAAAGAGAAAGACAATAGTTGAACAGTTTTGAACAAATTAATTTGGTTGAAACTAAGGAACTAAGGAAATTAAGGAACAGTGGAAACACATTGTCTGGAATAATGAATCACACTTCACCATCTGGCAGTCGAATGGATGAATCTGGGTTTGGTGGATGCCAGGAGAACGCTACCTGCCCGTATGCATAGTGCCAACTATAAAGTTTGTTGGAGGAGAAATAATGGTCTGTTTTTCATTGTTCGGGCTAGGCCCCTTAGATCCAGTGAAGGGAAATCTTAATGCTACAGCATGCAATGACATTCTAGATGATTATGTGCTTCCAACAGTGTGGCAACAGTTTGGAGGGGGGGGGACTTTTCCTGTTTTAGCATGACCTAATCGCCCAACATCAGTGCCCGACCTCATTAATGCTCTTGTGGCTGAATGGAAGCAAGTCCCCGCAACAATGTTTAAGCATCTAGTGGAAAGCCTTCCCAGAAGAGTGGAGGCTGTTATAGCAGCAAAGGGGTGACCAACTCCATATTAATGCCGATGATTTTGGAATGAGATTTTCGACGAGCAGGTGTCCACATACCTTTGGTCATGTCGCATATGTTGACGTTAGCTAATATGGTGACAACGATGCAGGCTGTGTGTAGCACTTATGGTATGAAGGTTTGGCTTGGAAAGGTTTTTTCGCCTGGTCACAGACAGCTGTTGTGTTGTGCACTGAAGTCCTCAAGTGAAGGGAAAATGTGAAAGGAGGAGAGTGTGTAGATGTGATGATGCTGTTTGTATGGCTGCTATGAATGTGAACTGTGTGATCAGGGGTGTATTCTTTCCACCAATTCTGTTGCAAAATGTTTCTTAAACAGAAGCAAATGGAACTAAACGGGATGGACCTACCTGTATTTGTCCAATAAAAACTTGTTTTAGTTGCAAAACATAATGTTTTTAAACTGTTTGGACTAATGATTACACCCTAGATCAGTTAGGTGCAGGCAAGAGTGTGCAATGCTGTATTGAATGTGTCACTGTCTGTCACGTTGATTACACCAATTTGTCTCTTGACCTGTGCACCTACGTTAAACTTTAATTTGTAGGCTAGGATGTAGCAACCTCATGATGGATATAGGACAAATTCAAATATCATGCCGTAGTCTAAACCTATCGCTGTTACACAGAGCTTGGTGAAAGGAATATGAATGACAGTCATCCAATATACTGTAATAGAATTAAGGCCCTTAAAATGAACCGTCCTCCCTAATCTTAAATGGCACCGACTGCCACTGACCCGCTCTACCCACACCCCACACCCCTCCCCACACCCCTTTCCACCCCTTCTGGACTGGGCCCTGCTGCTTGGACAGAGTGGCAGGGAAAGACTGGCTTCTCCTGAGCCTCCTGTTCCACACCCTGCCCTCATGAAACCGAGGCAGTGAGTATAGCATTACCTCATACCAGGGCCTTCACCATATCCCCCCATGTATGCAGCTCTGGCTTGATGGATTACAGACAGATGCAGAGTCAACAGAGAGCCAGAGGAGTTCACAATCAGAGTGTGAACCGTTAAGCCCCAATATGTCATTAACTAAGACTTTATAAACACTCCGTAAGCATTTTGTGGCGGATAGGAACACTGGCAGTAGTATTTGGTAATGTCCTCTAATGTAAAAGTGTGTTTCTGCGCTTTGAACCAGACCTATTTTAAGCGCCCTCTGGTAAGGCATGGAGAGAGATGCGGAGGGAATGGTAATGAATGGAAAAGATAGAAGACAGTTTGGGATGATATTTATGGGCTCTCATTTATTCCATTCTGCAGATTCTACTTCCCTAAAGAGGTGTCATTTTCCTCTGTGCCAAAGTGGTTTTTGTTGAAAGCTTTCTATTTACAAGACGTTCTAAAATACATATTTACGACAATACCAAATAGTATTTGGTATTGTCCTCTCTCTCCGTTTACTTCTCTACCACTCCTATTACCATGTCTCATCCTCTCTCCTCCACTGTTCCACTATAGACCTTCACCCCAGACGCGTGCCTGCAGATGGGGGAGGGGTAGCAGAGAGAGACATCACTTGAGGAATGCATACAGGCTATAATTCTTATCATCATTACTGTCTGATAAAATACAGTGTGATATACTACCCTCCCAGGTTCTCTCCCTTCCTATGCTCCCTTACAGGCTTACCTCAGTACTGTAGTACCCTAGTAAATGTCCTCCCACCTCTTCCTATTGCCATGTTGGAAAACATAGTGAAACAGGTTAAACAGGTGAAGTTATAGTTGCCAGCCCAGTGACTTCTATAGCCCACACATGCTGTGTTAAAAGACAGCTGAAGCAATTACACAGCACAACTACTGCACAGTGGAAACAAATACACCTGGCTGAGACCCACCACAACCTCCGCCAAGTTACAACCACAAATAAATACTACATTAGAGTGGTATTAATGCTATTCATAGCAAGACCTGATGCCAGCAATATAGGCCTGCATATATGTTATGGTATTCATTCAACTTACATTACTCTCCCTCCACCATGCCTACTCCTTAGAATATGCCCCCTCATTCTGCCTTTGTCCAGAAAACACTATACCTCTATTTTATTTTACTAGGCAAGTCAGTTAAGAACAAATTCTTATTTTCAATGACGGTCTAGGAACAGTGGGTTAACTGCCTGTTCAGGGGCAGAATGACAGATTTTGTACCTTGTCAGCTCAGGGATTTGAACTTGTCCAATGCTCTAACCACTAGGCTACCCTGCCGCCCCAACTCATATCATCGGAACTGTCAAATAAAACCGCCAAATGATGGAGTGATATGGAGAGCAGAGGCTTAAGTGTACCCCCATGCTGCCAAAAGCATCACTCTCTTCATCCTCATCATAAAACGATGAAACTCCATCAGTCACACTCTGCCCCCAGCATAGATGCCCGCCAAATGCCAATAATACCATTGATACTCCATCATACGCACAGCGGTATAAATAGACCCTTTGAATATAAATCTCCTCTTGAGTCCTTATGTGAATATGCCCGCTTGGTGCTATAGTTGAATATATTTATGAAAATGTGAAAATGCCTGCATTATACGCAGGTCGACGATGATTTTCATGAATCTTGCCCCGTATGCAGAACTGAGCTTTTTCCAGTAGATGGGCCAGCTGCAAAGTCAAAATCGTCTGTATCGTAAAAATGAATGAAAATAATGAGCTTTTTGGTCATAATTTAAGGTTAGGGTTAGGCATTCGGGTTAGCAGTGTGGTTAGGTTTAGGTTTTGATGACTTTGTGACTGTGCCAGCTAGTGACCACCCTTCAGAACTGCATCCAGGGTAAGATTCATGACAATAAATTCCAACCTGCGTATTATACCATGGTGACTTTTATAGATAAACAAGCACATGCTGATGTCTAGATAAAGATGTTTATTTGTATGATATACTGTAGGTTATGCACTTAGAAATATAATTACTAATTGAAGTACAATACTAGATACAACTACTAACACTGAACATTTGGACTTTATTAGCCCACACAGGAGGTTAGGTTTAGGTCCTCATATTGAAGTTTAGAGACCACAACTGATGTATAGAACAATCTTAAAATTATCTACTTTGGTTTAGAAACAAGCATCATGAAACCTCTAAACACAATAAATTCATTTGATTTGGTGAAAATCACCTGTTTGGACCTAACTTGCTTACTTCTTTTTCCATGTGGTTTCTTCCATGAAATGATGGAAGAAACCCCTTTGGCTCAACTTAACCCACTCTCCCATACTGATATGCATGATTTTTTGGGGTGTGCAGCATCACATGTGAGTAATGTTATGAGTAATGAGACATGTACGGTGCATTCGGGAAGTATTCAGACCCTTTTACTTTTTCCACATTTTGTTACGTTACAACTTTATTCTAAAATTGATTAAATTAATTGTTTTCCTAATGAATCTACACACAATAGCCCATAATGACAAAGGAAAAACTGTTTTTTAGAAATGTTGGCAAATGTATTACAAATAAAAAAGAGACCTTATTTACATAAGTGTTCAGACCCTTTGCTATGAGACTCGAAATTGAGTTCAGGTGCATCCTGTTTCTATTGATCATCCTTGAGATGTTTCTTCAACTTGATTGGAGTCCACCTGTGGTCAATTCAATTGATTGGACATGATTTGGAAAAGCCTGTCTATATAAGGTCCCACAGTTGACAGTGCATGTCAGAGCAAAAACCAAGTCATGAGGTCGAAGGAATTGTCTATAGAGCTCTGAGACAGGATTATGTCGAGGCACAGATCTGGGGAAGGGTACCAAAACATTTCTGCAGCATTGAAGGTCCCCAAGAACACAGTGGCCTCCATCATTCTTAAATGGAAGAAGTTTGGAACCACCAAGACTCTTCCTAGAACTGGCCGCCAGCCAAATTGAGCAATCAAGGGGGAAGGACCTTTGTCAGGGAGGTGACTAAGAACCCGATGGTCACTCTGACAGAGCTCCAGAGTTCCTCTGTGGAGATGGGAGAACCTTCCAGAAGGACAACCATCTCTGCAGCACTCCACTAATCAGGCCTTTATGGTAGAGTTGCCAGACGTAAGCCACTCCTCAGTAAAAGGCACGACAGCCTGCTTGGAGATTGCCAAAGGCACCTAAAGGACTGTCAAACCATGAGAAACAAGATTGTCTGGCCTGATGAAACCAAGATTGAACTCTTTGGCCTGAATGCCAAGCTTCACGTCTGGAGGAAACCTGGCACCTTGAATACAGTGAAGCATGCTGTGAGGATGTTTTTCAGCGGCGGGGACTGAGAGACTAGTCCGGATCGAGGGAAAGATGAACGGAGCAAAGTACAGAGAGATCCTCGATGAAAACCTGCTCCAGAGTGCTCAGGCCCCAAACTGGGGCGAAGGTTTACCTTCAAACAGGACAACGACCCTAAGCAGCCAAGACAACGCAGGAGTGGCTTCGGGACAAGTCTCTGAGTGTCCTTGAGTGGCCCAGCCAGAGCCTGGACTTGAACCTGATTGAACATCTCTGGAGAGACCTGAAAATAGCTGTGCAGCGATGCTCCCCATCCAACTTGACAGAGCTTGAGAGGATTGGCAGAGAAGAATGGGAGAAACTCTCCAAATACAGGTGTGCCAAGCTTGTAGCGTCATACCCAAGAAGACTTGAGACTGTAATCGCTGCCAAAGATACTTCAACAAAATACTGAGTAAAGGGTCTGAATTCTTATGTAAATGTAATATTTTTTTATATACATTTGCAAACATTTCTAAAACCTGTTTTTGCTTTGCCTTTATGGGGTATTGTGTGTACATTGATTGGAGAAAATAACAATTGAAAACGTTTAAGGCTGTAACCTAAACATTTTTGGAAGAAGGGAAGGGGTCTGAATGCTTTCTGAATGCACTGTATGTCAGACGTATGTCACACGTCTATAGGTTGTAGATATATCTGTGGTGTTGTGAGGGTCACCATTAACACAACATGTAGCCTTTTAACTCACGGTTGTAGACGCGTTAAAGTGTCATGCCTGCTCCCTCTACCCCTCCCTGGCACTCGAAGGCACCAGGCTCCCCAGCATCACGCACACCTGCCTTCCCCTGTCATGCGCATCAGCAATTATTGGTCTCACCTGGACTCAATCACCTGTGTCATTACCTCCCTTATATCTGTCTGTCTCAAGCTCTGTTTCCTGGTTCAGGATTAATGTTCGTATGTCATTGTGTTACCCGTGTGCTGACCCGCTGACGCTGTTCCTGTCTTGTTCCATGTCTGTTCCTCATCAAATGTTCAACTCCCCATACCTGCTTCTCTACTCCAGCGTCGGCCCCTACATTAGAGCCTATAGGCAGGTATTTCAGAAGCTCTCTAACATTGGCTTAGGAAAAGGAATCCTCACCACGCATACTGTAGATGCATTACCGCAAGGCTAAAATATATAACTCTAATGGTCGTATAAAACAAACATATGTTCTTTTCAAGATATCACAGATTCAACTCTTTAAGACAACTCTTGCTAATGTGAGCTGGGTCAGTGATGAAATTAGCGAACACTTCAAAGATTAAGCCTGTGAGAGTGATGTATAAAAAGAGGCCACACATGGCAGTAGACTGTCTATGGCATACTACTACTGTATCTGAGGGAGGAGAAGCAGACAGAGAAGGAAGAGGGGGAAATGTCAAGAGAGATTAAGAACATTCCACAGAGGTTACCCTTGAAAAGAGAGAGAGAGCGAGGGAGAAGTCGAGGGGGAGAGAGCTAAGAGAGTGTGTGTATATATATATATATATATATGAAATACTCAGGCTACCTGGTACGAATGTTGAAAGATTCTGTATATTTTGAGAAATAATATGATATCCTTAATCCATATCACCCTGTGAGTGAAGACGTGCACTTTCATTTACTGTATAGCATAGTTCATAGTTCAAAAGCCCCCCCACCCCATGCATTTCCATTTCTTATTGAATGGTAAAGAACTTGACATTTTGATTTGTCCCTGATTTAATCTGTTAATCTCAAATGATGATGATAATATAATATGATGGATTTTTCCCAAAAAGTTGAAGCACCACTTTTCAGAGCATTGAGGCTGAGGCATGAATACAGAGAGAAGAAATATCCTCCGTCATACATGTATGTATGTATGTATGTATATATATATGTATGTATGTGTGTGTGTGTGTGTGTGTGTGTGTGTGTGTATATATGTATATGTATATATGTGTGTGTGTGTGTGTGTATATGTATATATATATATGTATGTATATATGTGTGTGTATACTGAACAAAAATATTAACGCAACAGGCAACAATTTCAAAGATGTTACTGAGTTAAAGTTCATATAAGGAAATCAGTCAATTGAAATAAATTCATTAGGCCCTAATCTATGGATTTCACATGACTGGGAAAACAGATATGGATTTTGGTCACAGATAGCTTAAAGAAAAGGTAGGGATCAGAAAAACAGTCCCTATCTGGTGTGACCACCATTTGCCTCATGCGGCGCAACACATCTCCTTCGCATAGAGTTGATCAGGCTGTTGATTGTGTCCTGTGGAATGTTGTCCCAATCCTCTTCAATGGCTGTGTGTAGTTGCTGGATATTGGCAGGAACTGGAACACGCTGTCGTACACGTCGATCCAGAGCATCCCAAACATGCTCAATGGGTGACATGTCTGGTGAGTATGCAGACCATGGAAGAACTGGGACATTTTCAGCTTTCAGGAATTGTGTACAGATCCTTGCGACATGGGGCTGTGCATTATCATGCTGAAATATGAGGTGATGGCAGCGGATGAATGACACAGTGGTGAAAAAATACTTTCAAGTACTACTTAAGTTGTTTAAGTTGTTTCTTTGGGGGTATCTGTACCCTACTTTACTATTTATATTTTTGACAACTTTTACTTTTACTTCACTACATTCCTAAAGAAAATAACGTACTTTTTACTCCATAAATTTTCCCTGACACCCAAAAGTACTCGTTACATTTTGAATGCTTAGCAGGACAGGAAAAGGTTCCAATTCACACAATTATCAAGAGAATATCCCCGGTCATCCTTACTGCCTCTGATCTGGCGGACTCACTAAACACACATGCTTCGTTTGTAAATTATGTCTGAGTGTTGGAGTGTACCCCTGGCTATCCGTAAATAAAATAAAAAACAAGAAAATGGCGCCATCTGGTTTGCTTAATATACAGAATTTAAAATTATTTGTACTTTTACTTATATTTTAGCATTTACATTTACTTTTGACAGTTAAGTACATTTAAAACCAAATACTTTCAGACTTTTACTCAAGTAGTATTTTACTGGGTGACTTTCACTTTTACGTTTTCTATTAAGGTATCTTTACTTTTACTCAAGTATGACAATTGGGTACTTTTTCCATCACTTGAATGACACGACAATGGGCCTCAGGATCTCGTTATAATATCTATGTGCATTCAAATTGCCATCGATAAAACGCAATTGTATTCATTGTACATAGCTTATGCCTGCCCATACCATAACCCCACCACCACCATGGGGCACTCTGTTCACATTGACATCAGCAAACTGCTCGCCCAGACGACGCCATACACGTCTGTGGTTTTGAGGCTGGTTGGACGTACTGTCAAATTCTCTAAAACGACGTTGGATGCGGCTTATGGTAGAGAAATTAACATAAAATTTTCTGGCAACAGCTCTGGTGGACATTCCTGCAGTCAGCATGCCAATTGCACGCTCCCTCAAAATGAGAGCTGTGGCATTGTGTTGTGTGACAAAACTGCACATTTTAGAGGGGCTTTTTATTGTCCCCAGCACAAGGTGCACCTGTGTCACGTTCTGACCTTTATTTCCTTTTGTTTTGTATTTATTTAGTATGGTCAGGGCGTGAGTTGGGGTGGGCAGTCTATATTTGTTGTTCTATGATTTTGGGATTTCTATGTTTCGGCCTAGCATGGTTCTCAATCAGAGGCAGGTGTCATTAGTTGTCTCTGATTGAGAATCATACTTAGGTAGCCTGGGTTTCACTGTTTGATTGTGGGTGATTGTCTATGTTGATTGCTTGTGTCAGCACAGTTCTCATTAGCTTCATGGTCGTTATTTCGTTAATTTTTTTTTGTATAGTGTGTTTCAGTGTTTTCTTTATTAAAATTCATGATGAACACATGCCACGCCGCATTTTGGTCCTCCGATCCTTCTCGCCTCTCCTCTTCAGATGAAGAGGAGGACGTCCGTGACAACTTGTGTAATGACCATGCCGTTTAATCAGCTTCTTGATATGCCATCTTGGCAAAGGAGAAATGCTCACTAACAGGGATGTAAACTGATTTGTGCCCATAATTTGAGATATATAACCTTTTTGTGCATATGGAACATTTCTGGGATCTTTTATTCCAACTCATGAAACATGGGACCAACACTTTACATGTTGCATTTATATTTTTGTTCAGTATATATTTAGAAGAAGGCTTGACAGTGATGGGGCAGCTTGGGTAGAGAAATGTAGGAAATCAAACACTGGTTCATCAACTATCTCACAGGATATTTGTTAAATATACACCATGGTATCCATCTCTCCCATGACTAAATCTGATGGAGCTGACCCTCAAGCCCTCAACTGAACACTTCTCACCATATCTGACCCCTGATGGCCTTTCTCATTTACCTCTCCCTCTCGCTCCTTCTTACTTTCTCTCATTTCTCGGCTCTCTTTTCTCTCTTTCTCTCGCTCTCATCTTTTCTGTCTGTCTGTCATTCTGTCTGTCTCTCTCCCTCGCGCTCTATGACTTAACGCTGTACTTAGAACTTTTGGTATGAGTACGGCAGATAGACAGACACTGAGCTGGCCTGTGATAGAGAGAGTGCTGACAGGTCGTAACCAGAGAGAAGCCTTGGCCAAACTGGGCTGAAGGCCTGAAGGAGAGAAGGGGTTGGGTGTTGGTCTAACCAAAGACAATCACTTGTCAAATTCCGGCCTGTTTTTATAGTATCCTAAGGCATCTTATTTAGCAACGGAATCTAGGGATGGTCTCATCTATCAATTTCTGCTATCATACATTTTCATAGGAATCTGAACAGGGGATTTGACTGGTAACCACTGTCCTGGAACATACTGTAGTATAGGGACAGGATTTGTCATTTTGATTGCTGACTTCTACACTGATGTCACAGAGGAGACCATGCAGTGATAGTCACTACATGTTCCATATTTCTCCTGTGCTTCACAACAGCCACTCATCCTGTGTCATTTAACAATGTCATGATGGGTGGTTAAACAAATGCTTTGTGCCAGCTTAGGACACAAGGCCTTGTCATCGGGGCTTACCGTCTCATGGCATGTGCTCAATGGTGCATAACACCCATCCCAGTCAACAACAGTGGACTGAGCAGCAAATGAAGCATCAGAACTTCACTGACCCACTTACCCTCATCTATGGACTGAAAAAGGCTCAGAACCTGGGCTAAAGAAGGCTTTTAATGCCCTGTGCGTCAAAGATCCCCCGAGACCTAAGACAGTGGGTGTTGCCAGGGATAAAACTAGATGTGCTGAGAACGCTAACATATTGCTGCCTGAAAAACAAACCTTTTCAAAAATAGATGTGTCAGTTGATCAGTATGCCAACACTGAGAACACAGCCAGGGTCATTCAGCACAACCAGAGTGTCAAGGCCAAAGCTTAAATCTCAGAATCACAGTTCAGTATACTCATGGGACAATAGTTCTGAAAAGTCAGTTGTGATTGATCAGATGGAGATGGTTTGGGAGACTTGGTTCATGTTCTACATTCTGTGGTTGGGTAGTTTAATGGATTTAGCTGACTACAAACCCCAAGGCACTGAGACTATTTATGTTATCACTTTAACAGGTGCTCTGAACAAGGACACTGTCTGTACAAATTATAGCTTTGGATGGCAGATCCATGTGTCCGGCGAGAGTTTGAGCCAGAGATCATTACCATTACTGTGTGGTTCAGTTTGTTTTTCAGTAACTAAGACTTCATCTCTACAGTCATTGTAAATGACATCGCCAAAGTCAAGGATCGGTAGGATAGTCAGTTACTAAAAAATATCAAAGAACGCAGCCTCAAGACTAAGATGCTTTTGATAAACCCTATCAAAACCCTAATATAGCCTCCAACAGTCTACTCAGCAAATTGGATGCAGTCTATCACAGTGCCATCCGTTTTGTCACCGAAGCCCCATATACTACCCACCACTGCGACCTGTATGCTCTCGTTGGCTGGCCCTCGCTTCATATTTATCGCCAAACCTACTGGCTCCAGGTCATCTATAAGTCTTTACTAGGTAAAGCCCCGCTTTATCTCAGCTCACTGGTCACAATAGTAGCACCCACCCGTAGCACGCGCTCCAGCAAGTATATTCCACTGGTCACCCCCAAAGCCAATTCCTCCTTTGGCCGCCTTTCCTTCCATTTCTCTGCTGCCAATGACTGGAACGAACTGCAAAAATCACTGAAGCTGGAGACTCATATCTCCCTCACTAACTTTAAGCAGCAGCTGTCAGAGCAGCTCACAGATCACTGCACCTGTAAATAGCCCATCCAACTACCGCATCCCCATACTGTTATTTATTTTATTTATTTTGCTCCTTTCTACCCCAGTGTCTCTACTTGCACACTCATCTTCTGCACATTTATCACTCCAGTGTTTAATTACAATATTGTAATTATTTCGCCACTATGGCCTATTTATTGCCTTGCCTCCCTTATCCTACCTCATTTCCACACACTGTATATAGACTTTTTCTATTGTATTATTGACTGTATGTTTGTTTATTCCATGTGCAACTCTGTGTTGTTGTTTGTGTCGCACTGTTTTGATTTATCTTGGCCAGGTCGCAGTTGTAAATGAGAACTTGTTCTCAACTAGCCTACCTGGTGAAATAAAAAATAAAAATGATCTTCTCTTTAAAACTTCCCATCTCTATCAAGAATATACACACAGTAGCCTCTGTTTCTATAGCATGTTGATGTTTATTGGGATGAAACTTGTCCTGGAGGCATAAATGAGTGATATCCACTACAAAGTCAAAATTAGCTATATATTGTAAAAAATTTATTTAAGGTTAGGGTTAGGCGTAAGTTTAGCAGTGTGGTTAAGGTTAGGGTTAATTATTTTATGATTTTGTGGCTGTGCCAGCTAGTGACTACATGGCAGAGCTGCCTCCAGTACATGAGTCATCCCAATGAACGCCAACCTTTTTTTCTATATACAGTGTACTTATTACATTGACTCCAATTCCAATACTATTTCTTTGCCAGAGGCAATGCCTGAAGAAATTGGTAAGAACTGCACAAAGCAAGGTTGAGTGAATGTGCAACTCCTCTGTGGTTACATTAGAATATGTATTTGTTTATCGTATGAACTTATGTGTTATGTGTCTACGTACCGGTATAATATTGTATGTACAATGTACATGGGAATGCATTAATGTATCAACATTCTGAATTTACACTACAGTGCTGTGTGCATGCGTGGATTATTATCTAGACTTCTACATAATACATGTGCATTCAAATCATTTGTGAATGTTTGTATGTATGCATGTTTGCACAGTGTGAAGTCAAATATTGGTAATTCACAGTGGTGATTATTTTATATTATATCAACTATATTGTAAGTTTAATGGTCCATGATGTTTTCGAGATGGTATGGTTGGAATCTAACCTTTGCCCTCTTTACATACTACTGATGAAAACATATGTCACTTAGTTATTCATTATTGTATATGTTTGTCTTTAATTTTAGCAGCCAAGACAGATAAGGCTGCAGCAGCACCTGCTGGTGAGTCCACTCATAACAAATGGATGACAAATACTTATACATGAAATACTTCAATGAATGGTTAGGCCTGTACTACAATCAATGTCTGATTTCAATTTTTCTCCTTTTTTATTTTTACATTTTTTATTTTTACAGATAAGGGTGGGTGAGAACAGGGCATGTGTGTGTGTGTGTGTGTTAACCTGTGTCCCTTTGTGTGTGTTTGTTAGTCAGTAGGGCATAACCATCCCTTCATCATTCCAATGTAATGTCGGTTAACTGTTTTCCCTCACTCAGCAAAGCCAGCGGAGGATCATGGTAAGGCCTCTAAGACCAATCACAGAAGTAGCTTTCTGTGGGGATGAGACAGAGTGGCCATGCATGATTCTCACCACCCACCATGACAGTGTTGATCAGACAGAACGCCAATACACTTAACTTAGGCTTCACACGTTTATATTGACGCCTATCACAATATCCTACTGGTTTATGCCTGACAAAGCAGACTATATTCATTTAAATTATATATTTGTCATTATTCTTCTGATTCTTATTCTGTTTTCTTTGTTACCTGAGATAACAGGTCACCAATCAGTTGGTAAGAGTTATTGTTATTATGTTATTGTTGAGGTGATGTTTGTTATATGGGTTATTTTGGCAAGCACTGGAGTGTGTGTTTCTGGGTGTGTGTATGTATCTGGGTGTGCGTGTGTGTGGTTTGGTCTGTGTGAGTGTGTTTATTATTTTTTATTTTGTGTGTGTGTACTCTGTAAAAAAACAAAAAAATCTGTTGGATCAACGTACATTTGTAAAACAACCAGCTGCAATAGGATTGTGAGTTTGCTCAACAAACTCACAACAAAAAACAATTGTACGTTGAATCAACATCTTTTTGTTAGTGTATACATACATGCATACGTGGAGGATTGTTCAGGAAATGTTTCGGATGTGTATTTCCTTGTACTCAGTGTGTGAGTTTGTGTGAGTGTCTGCTACTGCAGTATACCACCTTTATTACACACTTACTCCACACTGAAATCCTCTCGTTTTAGTGGCAGAGGCCCAGCCTGCTGAAGAGGGTTAGAGCTATTCTGTTGTGTCATTTGTGGATGTATTGCATGAGGATGTGTGCAGGTATAGGTTTCTGTCCGTGTTGTATGTTTGCATCTGTTTTTGTACGTCTGTGTGTGTGTGTGGGCGTGTGTATGTGCGTGTGACTGTCTGTACATAATGCTAGCTCCAATACAGACTTAAGTCCAGTACCTCCTACTGAAATCCGTTTGTGTGTATTAACAGAGGCCCAGCCTGCTATAGAGGGGAAACATTTTTGTGGCTGAATGAATTACTTAAATAAGTGTATGCAGCACGAGCACATGGGTTGTTGTGTGTGTACACGGTAAGTTTGCATATATTGTGAGAGTGCTGTATGTGTACACCGTGCATCATGTCAGCTCTATTCAACAATGAAGTCCAGTCGTCCTCCCTGATAGCCCTGTTTATCTTTACTGACAGAAGGTGAACCTGCTGTAGAGGGTAAGAGCTGTTCTGGCTTAATATGGTCCTTCAATGTATAACACACACAGCATTAAGTTGAAGTCAGTGTGTTATCTACGGTTCATCAGAGAGATGGTGGAGGCATTTGCTTGTGGGTATACAAGTAATTTATGTGTGTGAGAGTGTACATGTAGGATTTTAATTTGAGCCAGATTGCTACAGCAGGAAAATAATCCTGCAGTAACTGGAAATGTGAATTATTATGTTGATTATAATTCATGGATATTTTTGTAGGGATACACTTTACGTTAAGGCAAATCAAGTCTGACGTTTTAAAGTGGAAATTACAAACTTTGGAAGCCTTTTTAAACCTTGAGTGCACGACAAGTTTGCATTTCCTGCTGTGCAGGAAAATTCTGATCAACAAAAGAGTGGTCAAATTAAGAACCTACATCTGTATGCATACTGCATTGATGCTAGCTTTGGTACAGACTCAGATAATTTGGTATCACTGAAATTCTGTCATTGTATTGACAGTGGTCGAACCTGTTACGGAGGGTAAGAGCTTTTCTGGCTAAATGTGTTAGTTGCGTCTGTGTACACTATGTGTTTGTGGATGTGTATGGGTGAGTTCATATTACGTCATGTAAGGCAGCTCTACTCAACATTTAAGTCCAGTTCCTTAAACCCTCTTATTTATAATGGGTAAGAGCTTTTCTGGCTGAATGTGATACTTACGTGAGTGTATGCAATGTATGAAGATAGCATTCTGTATGAACAGGTGTGTGTGTGTAAATCATGCCATATTTACTAAGTAATTACTCAAGTTCCTCTTCTAAAAGCCCTTCACTTTCTTGGCAGAAGACCGGTCTGCTATAGAGGGTAAGAGCTTTTCTGGCCTAACATGTCACTTGTACGGAATGTGTGTGTGTGTGCGTGTGCGTGTGTGTGCGCGTGTGTGTGTGTATATACGTGCGTGTGTGTGTGCGTATATACGCGTGTGTGTGTGTGTGTGAATGCTTACAAGGTGCAATACTACTTATTCAGTTCATCCCCCAAAACCAGCCTGCTGCAGATGGTAAGTGCTTCTCTAGCTGAATGTGTTACTTGAATGTGTGCGCATACTGTTATGTGGAAGTCTACCTGTATGTGTGGATAAGGTGCATCATGCTAGCTTTACAAATGGACAAAACAGTTTTTCTAATTCTACTCATTCTCAATTAATGCCTAATATCTTATCATTTTCATTAGCAGATGGTGTTACAGATAGCAAGAGCTTTTCTGGCCTATTGTGTCACTTGTAAAATGTGTATGTGATGTGTGTGCTTGTGTGCAGGACCGGCTTTAGCCTGTTGGGGGCCCTGAGCGAGATTTGGTTGGCTAACAAAATCAATGGGGGTTGAGACCCCGACAGAGTTTTTAGGGGGGGGTTGGGGGGCGTAAGTGACCGCTTTTGACGCTTATGCCTGGAGCTGGCCCTGTTTGTGTGTAATGATAAGTTGCATCATGCTAACATTAAAATCATATAATTTTCATTAAGAGGCCCAGCCTGCTCCAAAGTATAAGCTTTTCTGTCTGGATGTGTTACTTGTACAGAGTGGGTGTGCAATGTGCACCATGCTAGCATTACTAGTCGTGTGTGTGTGTGTGTGTGTGTGTGCCTACTATTATGTGGAAGTGTACCTGTGTGATTGTATGTATGTGTGTGTGCCTACTATTATGTGGAAGTGTACCTGTGTGATTGTATGTGTGTGTGTGTGTGTGCCTACTATTATGTGGAAGTGTACCTGTGTGATTGTATGTATGTGTGTGTGTGTGTGTGTGTGTGTGCCTACTATTATGTGGAAGTGTACCTGTGTGATTGTATGTATGAGTGTCTGGCGCATCATGCTAGCATTACTAAGTTATTTCACCCCCTGCCTAATATGTTATCATTTTCTGGTATAGATGGCCTAACATGTCACTTGTACAGTGTGTGTGTGTGAGTGGTGTGTTTGTCTTTTTAAAATGCGTGCCTCATGCTTAACAACTCATGTTAGTTAAATGTATCCCCTAAATCCTCATGATCTTTTATTAAGAGAGGCCCAGCCTGCTACTGAGGCTAAGATGTTTTCTGGTCTAACATGTCACTTGTGCATAATGTGTGTGGGAGAGTGTGTGCGTCCGTGCGTGTGTGTTTGTCTGTGTACGTACAAGGTGCAACATACTAGCATAATCACTGTGTTAGTTCATTCATCTGCTAAAATATTGTAGTATCAGAGGCCCAGCCTGCAACATTAACACAGGCCCAGCCTGCAACATTAACACAGGCCCAGCCTGCAACATTAACACAGGCCCAGCCTGCAACATTAACATATGCCCAGCCTGCAACATTAACACAGGCCCAGCCTGCAACATTAACACAGGCCCAGCCTGCAACATTAACACAGGCCCAGCCTGCAACATTAACACAGGCCCAGCCTGCAACATTAACACAGGCCCAGCCTGCAACATTAACACAGGCCCAGCCTGCAACATTAACACAGGCCCAGCCTGCAACATTAACACAGGCCCAGCCTGCAACATTAACACAGGCCCAGCCTGCAACATTAACACAGGCCCAGCCTGCAACATTAACACAGGCCCAGCCTGCAACATTAACACAGGCCCAGCCTGCAACATTAACACAGGCCCAGCCTGCAACATTAACACAGGCCCAGCCTGCAACATTAACACAGGCCCAGCCTGCAACATTAACACAGGCCCAGCCTGCAACATTAACACAGGCCCAGCCTGCAACATTAACACAGGCCCAGCCTGCAACATTAACACAGGCCCAGGCTGTAATATTAACACAGGCCCAGCCTGTAACATTAACACAGGCCCAGACTGTAATATTAACACAGGCCCAGGCTGCAACATTAACACTGGCCCAGCCTGCAACATTAACACAGGCCCAGGCTGCAACATTAACACAGGCCCAGCCTGTAACATTAACACAGGCCCAGGCTGCAACATTAACACAGGCCCAGCCTGTAATATTAACACAGGCCCAGCCTGCAACATTAAAACAGGCCCAGCCTGCAACATTAACACAGGCCCAGCCTGCAACATTAACACAGGCCCAGCCTGCAACATTAACACAGGCCCAGCCTGCAACATTAACACAGGCCCAGCCTGCAACATTAACACAGGCCCAGGCTGTAATATTAACACAGGCCCAGCCTGTAACATTAACACAGGCCCAGACTGTAATATTAACACAGGCCCAGGCTGTAACATTAACACTGGCCCAGCCTGTAACATTAACACAGGCCCAGCCTGCAACATTAACACAGGCCCAGGCTGTAATATTAACACAGGCCCAGCCTGTAACATTAACACAGGCCCAGACTGTAATATTAACACAGGCCCAGGCTGTAACATTAACACAGGCCCAGCCTGTAACATTAACACAGGCCCAGGCTGTAATATTAACACAGGCCCAGCCTGTAACATTAACACAGGCCCAGACTGTAATATTAACACAGGCCCAGGCTGTAACATTAACACAGGCCCAGGCTGTAACATTAACACAGGCCCAGCCTGTAACATTAACACAGGCCCAGGCTGT